>NC_090192.1:9019036-9319036 GCF_024679245.1 Pseudorasbora parva
TCATGACCCAAAAACAAATCACGGATTGTTTTTCGAAAGGGTCGCAGACTGCAGGAAAAACTATGATAAATGTAAATACTATTATCAAGAGCATCAAAATTCAGTTGACATTTTGTTGTTTATGTTTGTCTTATCTAGTCATTTATTAATAAACATATCCAAAATTGAATTAATTGAATTTATATTGAACTTTAAATTTAATTAAAGGTGCCCTAGAATGAAAAATTGAATGAACCTTGCCATAGTTAAATAACAAGTGTTCAGTACATGGACATCACATACTGTGAGTCTCAAACACCATTGCCTCTTCCTTCATATGTAAATCTTGTTTGTGAAAAACACCACGGAAAAACAGGCTATCGCGAAAAAAGACGCAATCGCTGAGATCATTAATATGTACGCCCCCAACATTTGCATGTCAGCCCATGTTCATTTTCAGGCAGAACTGCGCATCTGAATCATCGGGAGTTCAGCAGATAAACAAGCGTCACGCGATGATAGCGAAAACGGCAGATCATGGACACAAATGTCATGTTCCAGGCTGTGCAGGAGACGTGAGGACTTTTCATAGCCTTCCCACAGATAAAAAATATCAAAAGTCATGGTTGATGTTTATTTACAATCGGATACCGCAACAATTTAATTCAAAGTTGTTCGTTTGCTCGGCCCATTTCACCACGGAGAGTTTTTCTAACCTGGACAATATAGCAGGATTCACTCAGCGTCTGATACTGAAGAAAGGGTCGATTTCAACCGTATTCCTGCAAACAGTAAGTAGTGATTTAGCCACTTATTGACTGTCGAAACCATTTCGGATTAAATTTAAAGTTTCTCAATAAGACAACATTACGATAATATCCCCTGTGTTGTCTAGATCTTACGCAAGATGCTAAAGTAACAATTGGAAACTCCAAGTAGCTCACATAACAGTTTGTCAAATGACAACGGATAATATTATTTCCTGCCAGTGTTGTCATAAAATACAACAGTAGATACGTACTGTATGCCGATCCCTTTTGACAGACTGATATCTAAATTAGCCTATATTTCATCATTAACACATAACTCAGAAACCAACTACGTTTACTACTAATGTTTAGTTGCTTACAGATAACTCAGTTGATCCTTGTGGCTAACGTCACCTTCTTCACCATCTAAGTTGAAACGATAGTCATTTGACAAGGCTTAGTCAATTTGTTAAATAAATATACATTTTTGAGAATTGAAGTATGATTATTTTGCAGCGGGTGTGTAGTAAACATGACACTGACTATTTTGAGTGGCTTCTACATTACTTTGTTTGGCTAAATAAATCGACTTTTAAGTCGATCAGTACTCTACTGTGAAACTATAACGTTACTGTACAAACAACATATTTACGCCCTACCCAGTTCAGTTCGTGATTCAAAGTTGAGAAGCTATCATTGTTAAATCATTGCCATGACGGATGGTATAGATCTGTTAGCTGTCATTGAGCAGCAATGGAGTGAAACAGCCAATCAGAGCAGAACTCAACATTAATATTCACAACCCTTCCAAATAAGGCCAGCATTACATCCTAGGGACAATTTCTAGGGTTGTAAATGGACCTGTAAAACTGTATCTGGACAATTTTTGACCTTAAATAAGCCACATACCCTCTATTTAGATATTAAAGAACAATTTAACAAATTGTTTCAAATCATTTTAGGGCACCTTTAAGTGTGGTATAACTATTCTGATATTATAATCAAGAAAACATTATAATAAAAATTACTATTTATTATTAATAATAAAACCTGAATGCTTGTTAATATTTGAATAACATGTCCACTAACTTAAATTTATGTGGTACAACCAACATGCAAAAAATAAACAGGAAAATGTATAAAAGGTTATTTAGACATTCATGACTTTGTGTCAAGTTCAGTGCTTCAGTGCTCTTAAAATATCTGATAATTTGACCTTTTGTAACAAGGCGAGTTTAGTTCAGGTTGTAAAATATTATGTGGTGTGACTCTCCAAAAAATGTAACAATATTTATTCTTTGAAAAATATATTTTAATATACTTTTAAAACACACAACACATAAGTGTGAAGTATGTTAACTTAAAATGTACAATAATGAAAACTTTTTGTCTAAATTGTATTTTTTTTCTTCTACAAAACTACAAAAAAAAACAGCATGAATACAAATAGAACATTTCATAAGAATGTGGAAATGTGTTTTAAACTTTTTTGTGTGTATGTGGGCAGTCTTGCATGCCATTGGCCATTTAGCATATTGTTGGGCTTATGCAGTTTATTACAATGTTAATATTTTGAAATTCTTGCTTTCCAGTGTTAAATCTGGGAGTAGTCTGGGAGGGAACAGATGATGGTTTTTGGTTAGTGCATGTGGCTTTTGGAAGCTTTGAATATTTGGATACTGGGAAAGGATTCATCATTGTGTGAGCACTGAAGTGACTTTTTGGAATATTGAGAAACATCAGACACTCCCTTTTTCTTACCCATCAGGAAGAAAAAAACATAGATCTGCAGGCAGAATTACCTATTACCCAGTTGCTTTTGCAATCAGAGCCTGTCCTCAGGCATACTACTTAAGTAAACAAAGCTGTCTCCAAATTGGTTCAGCATTTAAAGCCTTTCCAGCGAATTCGCTGCACTTCTCTTTTCTATTTATGGCAGCCGTTTCTTGTTTAACAAGATATGAATTGCTCTGAATGTTATAATTAAATATTTGGTTTTTTGTTTGCTTGACAGCATGCATTTTGTGTTCACCAAGAAAATAAACTTTTACTAAGATGAGAACATATCACACATTGTTTAGAACACATTCTTTTTCTCATATTTCCCTGCGCTAGATTTAAAGGGCTAGTTCATTGGGATAGTATCATTATTTACTCACCCTTAAGTTGTTCCAAACCTGTATGAATTTCTTTCTTCTGCTGAACACAAAAGAAGATATTTTGAAGAATGACGATAGCCATTGACTTCCTTTTTTCTTGTTTTTCTTGTTTTTTGTGCACAGCAGAAGAAACGTCTCGGTTACGTATGTAACCCTCGTTCCCTGAGGAGGGAACGGAGACGTAACGTCAGTGACTGACGAATGGGGGTTTCGCCTAGAAGCCAATCATCTTCGAGATCTTAGAAAGCGCCCAATGGCAGTGCCAATGCCATGGGCATGCGAATTTGCATGCGTAACTCCGCCTACCCACCTGGGTATATAAGGAAGTAGCTGGCATGAATCGCATTATGTTACCTGCTGAGGAGCCAAGACTGAACTCTCGGCCGTTCCAGCGGTACAGCGGAAGTGGCAGTGGGACGTTACGTCTCCGTTCCCTCCTCAGGGAACGAGGGTTACATACGTAACCGAGACGTTCCCTTTCGTTCAGTCACTCCGACGTAACGTCAGTGACTGACGAATGGGGGTCCCAATACAATCACGCCACTCGGCTGTCTTCCAGTGCCCTGCGCAAGCGTGAGAACCCTGATGCAAGCAGAACGGTCAAAGGCCTCTACTTAACGCAGGAATACCAAGGTACACTGGGAGGCATATTCCAGGAGGAGATATGCGCCAAGATGCCTACCCGTAGGGAGGACTTAGGGAAACACGTATGACCCCGGGGGGCTGCATACGGAAGATCACTGGGGTACCAGCCGAAGGTGGATTTTTAACCCCAGGAGGTGGCAAGGTTGCCAAGGGAATACACCCGCTCAGGGAGGCTTACGGTGGAAATACACAAGTGGGGGTCGCCGGAGGGGAACCATGCACATGGGGCACCTGGCCGGACACGAGTGTCTGGGCTAAGGGCAGACTTACTGGCGTCGGCGTCGTCAGTGCTGGAGGAGCTCAGGGCTCTCGGGGAACTCACCTGAGAAGAATATCGCACGTATCCAGTCCGTGGAGTGGAATGGCGAGCAAGCGAAGACACCTGAGCCAATCCATTACCGGCCATTAGAGAGGCGAGTACATAGTCGGATACAGGCTCCACTCGGAGGTTAAAAAACCTGGCGAATGTGTTTGGTGTCGCCCAGCCTGCAGCTCTGCAGATGTCTGTCAGCGGAGCGCCATGTGCTAAAGCCCAAGAGGAGGCCACACTCCGGGTGGAATGGGCCCTGACCCCAAGGGGACATGGGCGTCCCTGCTGCTGGTAAGCCAAAACAATGGTGTCCACTATCCGGTGAGACAGCCTTTGCTTTGAGAGAGCCTTCCCTTCAGCTTCCCACCATAACAGACAAAGAGCTGGTCTGAGGTCCTGAAACACTGCGTCCTGTCTACGTAAGCGCGAAGGGCGCGTACTGGACAGAGCAATGCCAAGGCTGGGTCTGCCTCCTCCAAAGGCAGCGCTTGCAGGTTCACCACCTGGTCTCTGAACAGAGTGGTGGGAACCTTGGGCACATATCCAGGCCGGGGTCTCAGGATCACGTGAGAGTCAGCCGGCCCGAATTCCAGGCACGTTTCGTCAACCGAAAATGCCTGCAGGTCCCCTACCCTCTTGATGGAGGCCAATGCGGTCAGGAGTGCTGTCTTCATAGACAAGAACTTAACATCTACCGACCGCAAGGCTCAATGGGGCCCTCTGCAGAGCACTTAGAACTACTGAGAGGTCCCAAGAGGGTATGAGAGGAGCACGAGGAGGAAGTAGTCTCCTCGCACCCCTCAGGAACCTGATGACCAGGTCGAGCTTACTTACCGTTTTCCCGTCCAAGAGGTCATGGTAGGCGGCGATAGCAGCCACATAAACCTTCAGGGTGGATGGAGACAGCCTTCGATCCAACCCTTCCTGGAGGAAAGAGAGCACGGACCCGATCGGGCATTTCCAGGGGTCTTCTTGGCGAGAAGAGCACCAATTGACGAAGAGGTTCCACTTCAACGCATAGGCCTGTCTCGTGGACTCGCCCGAGCGGAAGTGATGGTAGCCACCACCGGAGGTGGTAGGGTACACAAACCTGCCGCGTCCCGTCCAGGAGCCACACGTGGAGGCTCCAAAGATCGGGACGCGGGTGCCACAGGGTGCCCCGTCTCTGAGAGAGTAGGTCCTGTCTCAGAGGATTGGCCAGGGAGGGGCTGTCGCAAGGAGCACTAGTTCTGGGAACCAGGTCCGGCCGTGCCAGTGCGGGGCGACCAAGATGACCTGCTCCTTGTCCTCCCTGACCTTGCACAGAACACGTGCAAGAAGGCTCACTGGGGGAAACGCATACTTGCGTAGGCCCCGCGGCCAGCTGTGCGCCAGTGCATCCGTGCCGAGCGTGCCCTCGGTCAGGGAATAGTACAGGCTGCAGTGGGACGAGTCGTGAGAGGCAACAGAACTACCTGTGCGTCCCCGAACTGATCCCAATCAGCTGGACCGACTGGGGATGGAGTCTCCACTCCCCAGGGATTGGCTGAACCCGTGAGAGCACGTCGGCTGCACGGTTCAGGATCCCCGGGATATGGACAGCACGAAGGGACCTCAGGCGCTTCTGACTCCATAAAACGAGATGGCGGGCGAGTTGAGACATGCGGCGGGAGCGTAGACCGCCCTGGCGGTTGAAGTACGCTACTACGGCCGTGTTGTCCGATCTGACTAGTACGTGTTGACCCTTCAGCAACGCTCGGAAGCGGTGCAGGGCGAACCGTACTGCCAGCAACTCGAGGCAATTGATATGCAGGCGGCTCTGGCTCTCTGACCAAGAACCGGCGGCTGCATGTCCATTGCACATGGCACCCCAACCCGCGGTGGACGCATCTGTTGACACAACAACATGCCGGGAAACTCGTTCTAAGGGCACTCCTGCCCGTAGAAAGCTGAGGTTCGACCACTGGGTGAGTGTCTGTCTGCTGGCCTGAGTCACTGGGACCCGGAGCGTGCCAGACTGCCATGCCCATCTCGGGACTCGATCGCGAAGCCAGTGCTGAAGCGGTCTCATATGAAGCAATCCGAGCGGCGTCACCGCGGCTGCAGATGCCATATGCCCCAGGAGCCTCTGAAATAGTTTCAGTGGAACCGCACTCTTGCTCTCTATCTGCCTGAGGCAAGTCAGCAGCGACTGCGCGCGCAAGCCGGTAAGCTGCGCGCACATGGCGACCGAGTCGATCTCCATACCGAGAAAAGAGATCCTCTGCACGGGGCAGAGTAAGCTCTTCTCCCAGTTGACCCGAAGGCCCAAACGAGCTAAGTGGTGGAGAACCAGGTCTCTGTGTCCGCACACCCGGTCCCGAGAGTGGCCCAGTATGAGCCAGTCGTCGAGATAGTTCAGGATGCGAACCCCTTGTTGCCTGAGTGGCGCAAGGGCTGCCTCGACAATCTTCGTGAAGACGCGAGGGGACAGAGCTAGCCCGAATGGTAGTACGGCATACTGATATGCCCGCCCTTCGAACGCAAACCGCAGGAACGGTCTGTGTCGCGGAAGGATGGACACATGGAGGTACGCGTCCTTCAGGTCGATAGCTGCAAACCAATCGCATGGACGAACGCATTCGAAAAGGCGTTTCGCAGTCAACATCCTGAACGGAAGCCTGAACAGGGATCGGTTCAGGACGCGAAGGTCCAGGATCGGTCGTAACCCACCGGATTCTTTGGTACAATGAAGTAAGGGCTGTAGGAGCCGGACTTCATCTCGGCGGGAGGGACGAGCTCGACCGCAACCTTCGCCAGTAGGGTCGCGATCTCCGCACGCATGACTGGGGCATTGGACCCCACCACGGTGTACCGGACACCCCGGAAGCGGGGAGGAGCTCGCGCGAACTGAATCGCGTAGCCGAGCCGGATGGTCCGTGCGACCCAGCGGGACAGACCCGGCAGCTGTAGCCACGCTCCCAGGGAGTGTACCAACGGGGTCACGCGGAGCACCGGCGTACCCTCGGTGGGGCAGCGAGGCAGCGTTACCGGCCCGGACTCGGGTGGCGTAGCGGCCCGGTGTCGGGGCGGCGGTAACGGCTGCGCCCTGACAGAGGAGACCAGGGAAGGACTCGCGTTCCACTGGGGTCTGCTCTGAGAGGGGGCTGGCGACAGAGAGGGACGAGAGCGGCGTGGCCCGGGGGCGGCGCACACTGCCGTCACCGGTCTCTGGGTGCTCAGGGATGGGTTAATCAGTTCTTTCTACAAAGGTTGCTGCTGACCCGTGGGCCAGCAGCTGGACAAAGGATTCTCCCCCGGCCCTCCACCGGGGGAAGGGGCGGACCTGCCACCGTCCCATGAAAGAACTGCCCATCCCAGAGCTGTCCGCGTCCGGAGCGCCGCTGGCCTATTTTCAGCAGGCTGCGGGGCTGGCGCGGACTGGGACGGCTTCCTGCAGCGCGCCCTGTGTCGTGGCCAGGTGAAGGCTGCTGCTGTGGCCACGCGGGAGGGGGTCGCAGGAAGTCGCCCAGGCGGCGAGGAGGCTGAGGCAACTGTGCCGGCGGCGCTTAGGTGCAGCAGCGGGCCGCCGGGGCAGATGGCCTCAGTCTGCCTCTGGGGACAGCCAAGAACTGTTGGGCGCAGTCCCTGACTGTGCCGCCGATAAGGCCGGCCTGGGATATGGGCGAGCTGAGGAGGCGGGCTCACTCAGCCGTCCCACATCGACCAAGTAAGGCCAGTTGTCTTTCCCGGACCACAGCTGTGGACATCTCCTGACCCAGGGGGCGTGTGGTCACCTATGCCGCGCTGGGCGGGATCGGTGGCGGCACGCCTTCCTCGAGGCAGTGTTACCGGCCCGGACTCGGGTGGCATAGCGGCCCGGTGTCGAGGCACTGGTAACGGCTGCGCCCTGACAGAGGAGACCAGGGAAGGACTCGCGTTCCACTGGGGTCTGCTCTGCGAGGGGGCTCGTAGCCCTGGATCAGCTCTGTCCTCGTGCATACGCATCGGGGCGGCAGCTTACCCCATAACACTGCTGGACTACGCCACCGAAGTAGACGAGCCAGCAGGCTTGGGAGGGCGCTTAGGATAGCCTCACCGCGTCAAGTCAAAGCACTCAGTGGACACCGAAGTGCGCAACAGAGCACCTGACCGAGGGGGAGGGACCCCAGTGTACCCTTAGGCCGCGACCCCTCGAGGGCAGAGAAGGCGGAGGAGGCACCAAACGGTCGCGGGAAGACCCGGAGATCTCCCGGACCGCGTGCACTCCTCATGCATCTCGGGAGCGAAATGGCATTGGGGGCGGGGCCCGCAGCTGTCGGGTGCCACCTCCAAAAACCAATCGCCCAACCGCGAGCACTCGTGACAGGGCGGAGATTCACACCAGCCCGAGGCTCACGGCTGCCCGAGATAACATGGCTGTCAACTCTAGGTCAGATTCTACAGTGCTACCACACCCGGAGGCGGAGCATAGCCGAATCGTCATCCCCAAAGGACTCTAGCCCACCTTGAGATGCGGCAATCGACCTCTCGCCGCTATCTGGAGTATGAACTAAACGAACGGGGCGTCAGCAGACGGTCCCGCTGTTTCAGTCCAACACTCACTGGAAGCGATGTGCAAGAGGGCGGGAGTGGCCCGAGGAATGATCGTCGGGGTTCTTAATACCACAGCACCGCCCTCAGGTCACCCTGGCCACCAGCCAAAGTACCACCTCTCTCGGAGATGGTAGATCGGGGTGTGGCAGAGGGGACTCTCTCTCTTTACAGAGATCATTGAGTCTCGACCACAACATCGCGATGGTCATGTTCCCACAGAGGGAACACAGCACATCCACAAACACTGTCCGAACGTGCTGGGCCCAAACACGTCGAGCAGTGAATGCGTCCCAAAGACAGCAACAGATATCGACCGCACCCGGAAGTGCGCGGGCAACCCGTCTTGAAAAAGACGTGCCACACGCAAGCTCTTTTTGTGAGAGGAAGCTCTGCAGAGTGCCGAAGCGCCCAGGGAAAACACACACAGCTGTTGCAGATCACTGCACAGATCAGCAGGCAGGCAATGTGAGATCGCTGGAACGCGCCGTTACACCAACACCCTGGAGAACCGCTCGTCTCGAAGACTGAAGAGAGGACTTCAGAATTCAGGCTTGCCGGAGTGAAGAGATGCTCTTGGCTCCGAAGCAGAAACATAATGCGATTCATGCCAGCTACTTCCTTATATACCCAGGTGGGTAGGCGGAGTTACGCATGCAAATTCGCATGCCCATGGCATTGGCACTGCCATTGGGCGCTTTCTAAGATCTCGAAGATGATTGGCTTCTAGGCGAAACCCCCATTCGTCAGTCACTGACGTTACGTCGGAGTGACTGAACGAAAGGGAACTCATATCACTATGGTGGTGACAACATTTTGAATTATTGGCAGAACTTTCCTTAAACCACACAGCCATCAAGAAATATAGGAATTTATACACTAATGCTCAAAATAATGAATTGATTGAATCAACTCAAATTAAACAAATTAGTTCCATCAAATTACTTTTATGAATATTTAGAACTTTATTTTCTGTTTGGGGTCACAAAACTGACACATTTTAAGTTATCCGAATTGTTTCATTGTTTTGAGTTTTATGAACTTTTTTCTCTTGATTTAGACAAACTTGAATTTAACTGAAACTGAGCTGGGATTTATATTTCCCAGCATGATTTGCAGTGACACTCAAAAGAGAGTAAATTCTAAAATGAAGTGCATAATGTTTTCTTTCTGCAAGATTATTGTTAAGATGGAGACGTAGTGTTTAATGTTTTGCTATGTTAGTTTAATAAGGGGAGGGGCCATAAGAGCAATTAAATTATGTATGAGTACAAGTTTTGCCAACTTGTTCGGGTTTACAGTGTAGTCATTATTTGCATTAAACAAGGAATGGGTGCTTGTTAGCACTCTCTCTCTCTCTCTCTCTCTCTCTCTCTCTCTCTCTCTCTCCCTCTGACTTGTTCTTTTAACAGTTGTGCAAATCACAGTTGTTTGATATATATGAGGTCATACTGTAAATTCTGTTCTTTTTCTTTTCCTCTGTTCTATTTGATTCCATTTTTTCCACTTGTTTCACAATCTGGGTTGGATTACTAAAGGTCATGCATTTTTAAAAAGCCCATATGCCTCATCCATGTGTCTTATTAAGAATTCAAGGAGAAACTGAAGGGCTGATTCCTTTTTCAGCTTTTTCAATTCAGAGTCATACTTTGCACATTCCATATACTCCTCTAATTCTTACTCCACTAGCAACTAATGGCCTCTTAAAATCAGAAAATGTTTTACCTTTGAGTGGAATTTACGTGATTATGTGGCGAAGTATGATATTCCTCCCATTTCATAATGAAAGACATAAAAGCAGATCCAGATGCAGTCTTGCCAGCACACAGCCTTGAGAAATATCATTCATTGGATAAGTGCTGGCTGTGTGGGAGGGGGCACATGTAATTTGTGGTTCACGCCACTGTGACTGCAGGGTCACTATTTATCAGTTCAAATTAATTCTACAATGGCGTGTTTAGATTTCCCACATGGCAGATCGGTGAAGGGTATTCGGTTGTACCTCCAGGAACCCTCAGTTGCAAGTGGAGATGTTTTATGAAGTTAACAGCTTTATGATGGACATTTTTAGGGCATTCCACCCCCTGCTGCAATGAGCTTTAGACCAAAAATATAGTTCTAGTACACAAATGCAGACCAAATGCATGACCAACATTGTGCAAGGGTGGAGTCATGTTGTACACACAGCTTGCTGTGATTAACCAGGGCCGGCAGTGGTTTAAAGGGGCAGCAGTGGCTCAGTGGTTCATGTAGGTTGCCTACAAATCGAAAGGTTGGTGGTTCAATCCCCGGTTCCACCTGACCAAGTGTCGAAGTGTCCATGAGTAAGACACCTAACCCCGGCTGCCTTACATGGCTGACATCGCCATTGGTGTGTGAATGGGTGAATGTGAGGCAAGATGTAAAGCTCTTTGGATGGACATAGGGTCTGTTGAAAGTGCTATATAAATGCAGTCCATTTACCAATAATCACAATTTATTGCACATTTGAAAACTGTAATCACACTGCCAGGGTCAGTAAATGTTTTTTTTTTTTACTCAGTCTTTCCCCTTTAGTTGCCAGACCCAACTAGCATTTTTGATCATTTTCACTCACATAAATTCATTTAGAATGAATTCATTGATCATTTCACTCACATAAATTCCCAGAAGTTTGTGTTGTATGCATATCTGGACACATACAATATATCAAAAGAAAGAGCAGACCCTCTGCATTTAAACAAACAAAACAAAAATTTCTAGCTTTATGGATTCTTTTTTCCATCACTTTAATGTGGGTAAGTTTTGTTAAAAAAGCAACGTTTTGAGCAAAAAGCTGAGAAAATCACGTGTTTGTCAAATACTACGTATTTCTGTGTCGGATTCAGACAGAACGATGATCAAAACGTAGATGGAGTAGATTGAGTCCATCAGCAGTACTGTAGCTCATGCTGGGTCATTTCATTAATTTCATATGCTGTTTAATGTTGGTCATCGTGTTATTTTACATATCTAAATGATTACATTTGAATTCGCTTGTTTCTGTTTCTTCTTCGCTTGTGTTTTGATCAGGAGATTCAGTAATCTTTCAGAAGAATCTCTAATTTTAAAAAAACAAGAGAAGAAGCAGCAGAAATGTGATTAGGAGCATTGATGATGCACATGTAAGATAACTGTCATCAAATATTAAATAGCATATAAATTAAAACTGCCTAATGTTACTGAATAAAACACACAGATGTATATGATTGTGAAGCTTAGATAATCATGATCTATAAAGCTTATTATCGTTCTGAATCAAAAAAACATGTTTTTTGTTCAAATTGTTGCTTTTTTATATTAAACTTTCACACATTCATGTATTGATAAAAAATAATGCATGAAGCTTTTTTTTAAAGAAAGGGGAAAAAATTAACTTTAGTTCAGAAATCATGCATTAAATTGATTACAGTAAAAAAAATACATTCTTACAAAAATTAAACTGCCCCCAAACTTTTGAATAATAGTTTATTTACATATTGGATCCCCAAATTAATGTACTGTCATATAAGTACAAGTATATATTATAATTAAATAATTAAATAATTGTAATAAATAAATAAAAAAACATGTTATACTATAATATTATATATATATTACAGTGAGGAAAATAAGTATTTGAACACCCTGCTATTTTGCAAGTTCTCACACTTGGAAAACATGGAGGGGTCGGAAATTGTCATCAAATTTACATAGGTGTATGTCCACTCTGAGAGACATAATCTAAATAAAAAAAATCCAGAAATCACAACATTTGATTTTTTAACTATTTATTTGTATGATACAGCTGCAAATAAGTATTTGAACACCTGTCTATCAGCTAGAATTCTGACCCTCAAAGACCTATTAGTCTGCCTTTAAAATGTCCACCTCCACTCCATTTATTATCCTAAATTAGATGCACCTTTTTGTGGTCGTTATAAAGACACCTGTCCACCCCATACAATCAGTAAGAATTCAACTACTAACATGGCCAAGACCAAAGAGCTGTCCCAAGACACTAAAGACACCTCCACAAAGCGGGAAAGGGCTACGGGGAAATTGCCAAGCAGCTTGGTGAAAAAAGATCTATTGTTGGAGTAATCATTAGAAAATGGAAGAAGCTAAACATTACTGTCAATCTCCCTCGGACTGGGGCTCCATGCAAGATCTCACCTCGTGGGGTCTCAAGTTTTGCCAATCTTAAGACTCAGGCCCGTCTTAAGTTTGCCAGTGACCATTTGGATGATCCAGAGGAGACATGGGAGAAAGTCATGTGGTCAGATGAGGCCAGGGCCATGTATTGCGAGATTTTGGGGAACAACCTCCTTCTCTCAGTTAAAGCATTGAAGATGGGTCGAGGCTGGGTCTTACAACATGACAATGACCCGAAGCACACAGCCAGGATAATCAAGAAGTGGCTCTGTAAGAAGCATATCAAGGTTCTGGCGTGGCCTAGCCAGTCTACAGACCTAAACCCAATAGAGAATCTTTAGAGGGAGCTCAAACTCAGCGACAGGCCAGAAACCTGACTGATCTAGAGAAGATCTGTGTGGAAGAGTGGGCCAAAATCCCTCCTGCAGTGTGTGCAAACCTGGGGGAAAAACTACAGGAAACGTTTGACCTCTGTAATTGCAAACAAAGGCTACTGTACCAAATATTGGTGTTCAAATACTTATTTGCAGCTGTATCATACAAATAAATAGTTTAAAAAATCATACATTGTGATTTCTGGATTTTTTTTGTTTTTAACTTTTATGTGTTTTATGTGTCATTATGTGTCTTCCTACATGGTTGTTTAGGAAATGAAAAGCTACACACCCCATTAATTAGGGTTAGAAGAACTGTTGCCAAAAATATACTAGAAACATAATAATAACTGCAATAATTATCCAATCATAGACTCTTAACCATTTGCTTAACTACTTTTGGCCAGCCAGTGTTACTTTTAACTTGATACGTACATATTTTTTTGATGCATGCACTCCTTTGCATTAATCAGCTCTGGAATTGCCTCAATTGTCCAAATACAGGAGAGAGCGACAGAATGAGTAATTAGCCTGAGCGTATAATGCTAGTTGTAGAAAGTGGGAGGAAAAAAAAAGTGCTGTTTTAATTGCGTCAATTTTATTTTATTGTGATGTACAGTCGACAGAAATTAAGGCAAGAAGAAAATGATTTTCACAGGGATCAGTGTTGGCTCATTAGTCAAAGTCTCTCAGGTGTCTATACGTCATGTTTGGACCACCATGCCAACACACTTTGGCTTTTCCATGAAAGGCTTTTGAAATGAGGACATTAGTTCCTGCATTGCCCTGGGTTCAAGCTCAGCAGCTGCCCTATATTCTTTTATGAATCATAAAATGTGTCTGGACAGCATCCCTTTGCAAAGAGAACTTTTCAACAAAGAAGAGAGAGAGAGAGAGAGAGAGGTACATAGTCTCCCACATCATTTTCCACAATGTTTTGTAACACATCACATCAAATTAAAACCAAATTGCCATTATTTCCACCTAATGTTCCCCCGAGGCATTGGATGATTGTTGTTCTGACAGCTGAGAGTGCAACCGACTGCTTATTTAAGTGTTCACCTTGCCGCCACAATCACATCCATCCCTTGTGTCTTTAAACACACTGTTAAAGTGATGTTGTCAAAGTAGCCCAGTAGTTGTCTGCCATAGACCCAGCAGAGCATCTCATAGCCCCCCAAAGGCCACAGGATTAACTGATTTGGATGTAAATGGACAAATCAGTTCGGCGGACTAGTTTTTCACACGCCTATTCTTAAAGAGCACTTCAGTGTCACTGTGTATTTTTTACTCGTTCCCTCAGCAAATCCTAGAAGAAAAATCCGGTTTCGCTCGTATGGATCGTCAGGATTGACATTTGAGGTTGCGCTGATATTTTTAGTGTCCTCCGCTGTGATTTGGACTAATTGCTCCACTGACTCCCTTTAGTTTTAAAAGCTCATTCTCTGCAATAAATCCTCAGGAGAAGCGTTGACGTTTCTCGCTCAAATGAATCAACTTTTTTTCCCTTTCTGCTTTCTGGAAAAGAGGTATGCGTGTCAACACTTGAATAGCTTGTATAGTGTTGTAAAGTAACTGGAGAAACACAGCCATGACGTGCATTGATTCGGAATGCTGTGCTGAGAAAGTAAATATTGAGCTTGATTTTTAGTTGCATGTATCCCCACTAGACTACTTACAGGCAAGTTTAATAATTCATGCCAAAAAATAGAGCTCACCCTTTTGGGGCCAAGAATGATTTTTTTTTTTTTGCACATCCTGGCAGGAAATCTGCTTTTTAGACAGGTGAAATGTCATTTGAAGCCATATCGGGGGTTTAATTCATTTTTTTCACATTGTGGCCTGGTTTTCCGAGTGACATTTAGATGCAGCTTTTTGTGCATCCTATGATTTATTGCCATGCTCTGTGCATCTCCCTTATAAACATTTAATGAGACTGAATACATGGACCTAAAAGAAATGCACATGGAATCTGTCTGATAATAGCTTTAAAGTAAACAGCGCATCAAGGGCTATATGTGGCAAGAGCATCAGGAAAACATTACTTCCTTGTTTGTGTTTTATACATCTTTTCCTCTTTCTTGCCGGTCAGAAATGTTCCTAGTTATTATTTTAGAGCCATATAATGAATGTAATTTGTAATTCGATAACGCAAGGCTTTTCAGGGCCCCTTGACTATGCTTTATCTCATCTATCTTGAGTAAATAGTTTCCCGTGGAATGAGCGGTCTTGGTTTTTTTGTGTGTTTTTTTTCTTGTTGCATTTTTTTCTGTGAGTAATGTCTGTCCTTATAATTTTTAGCTTTGCAAATTAAAGGCGACCGCTGTTAAATAGAGCCCGCTGTGGATGCGGATGAAAGCAACAGCAAATGCCGTTTCTCTGATATGGGCATTTGAGAATGTTAAGACATGTTTAAAGAGGGGTTTTCCATTTATAGCCCCTTTATGGTATTGCAAAATGGAAGACATGCTCTGTTTTCCCACAGCATTGCCCTGTGAACAATTGCAGATTGTCAAATAGATTTCAACTGTGCGCTTTAGCAGCAAATTACAATGAAAGCTCTTTGTTTGTCTGCTTTAATTTTCTGTAAAATACATCATGAACGCTTGAATGTTTGGATATTTTTTTTATAGCGGGTGTTATGCAATGTTTCTAAATGCCACACAGAGCTTTCTATTTGGAGCACTTGAGCTTTTTACATCAAATTAATCCATAAAAGGCTTTTCCTCCTGTCTAAACAATGACCAATAAACACGGCAACCACGGCTAAGCAGCTCAGAGAGGAACTTCAATAACATGCTCATTACTCAGATGGGTATTTATAGTCACATACTGCTTAATCTCTGTTCTCTTTCAGCCAGTGATCTCGATTTCTTGCCTGAATGTTATTATCACAGGAAGTAGGGCGCTAACTGTTCTTCACATATTAAACTTTAATCAGATCCTAGTTTGCAGCATAGCCTTTAGCAATTGACATATTATAGATTCAGACTTGTCTTTTGCCATCTGTGCTCTTTTGTCATTAATCAGGCGTTGAGACGAGCAACAGACATGCTGTAGAATTGGTGCATATTTAACATCTTTCGCACTTCAGGCTTAATAAGCAGCATAAGTTTTAAGTGTGAATTGGATGTACGGGTAAGTCGCACAGAAACGGGCCCCTGAGTCACAAGGGTGACTGCTTTAGGGAATGATGGGACTGTGGAGGTGATATTAGAGGTGTGGGTTCAAATTAAAGCTCTGATAATGGCCCCTCGGAACGTAATGCGCTGTAATGAACTGTGGGACATCTTGATTCCTCAGCTCCTTACACACTAAAACATTGAGCTGTACCTGCTGAGTTAAAACATAAATCTTTATAATATAATACATGTCTTTATTGTTATTGTTTTGATCAGTTCGATGCATTGCTGCTGAATTAAATAGAATTGTAAATATTTGAATTATGATATAAATAATATGTATTAAATGAGAAAATGTATGTATAAATTTATGTTTTATATATATATATATATATATATATATATATATATATATATATATATATATATATATATATATATATATATATATATATATATAATATGAAGTGTATTTTATATATGTATGTTTGTAGACTTAATTATCTCTTTATCATAGTACCTGTGTTAGTGGGTGGGATATACTAGGCAGCAGGTGAACATTTTGTCCTCAAGGTTGATGTGTTTAAAGCAGGAAAAATTGGCATGTTGTAAGGATTTGAGCAAGTTTGACAAGTCACAGATTGTAATGGCTAGACGACTGGGTGAGAGCATCTCTAAAACTGCAGCTCTTGTGGGGTGTTCCCGGTCTGCAGTGGTCCGTATCAAAAGTGCTCCAAGGAAGGAACAGTGGTGAACCAGCGACAGGGTCATGAGTGGCCAAGGCTCATTGATGCACGTGGGGAGCGATGGCTGGCCCGTGTGGTCCCGTTCAAAAAGACGAGCTACTGTAGCTCAAATTGCTCCAGAAGTTAATGCTGGTTCTGATAGAACGGTGTCAGAATACACATTGCATCGCAGTTTGTTGTGTATGGGGCTCCATAGCCGCAGACCAATCAGGGTGCCCATGCTGACTCTTGTCCACCAGTGAAAGCTCTAACAATGGCCACGTGAGCATCAGAACTGGATACAGAATAATGTAAACACTGCCACAAAGCAAAAATTGGTTCAGGAAGGCTAGTTGAAGATGTTGACTAGCCTCTAAATTACCCAGATCTCAATCCTATTGAGCACCTGAGAGATGTGCTGAAAAAACAAGTCCAAACCATGGAAGCCCCATCTCGCAACTTGTGGAGTCCATGCCACGAGGGGTAAGGGCTATTTTGGCAGCAAAGAGGGACCAACACAATATTAGGAAGGTTGTTATAATGTTATGCCTGAACAGCGTATATATATATATATATATATATATATATATATATATATATATATATATATATATATATATATATATATATATATATATATATATATATATATATATATATATATATATATATATATTCTGTATTTTTGATTTTGAAACTTCTTTCAAAAACATTACAAATAGTAATGGCCTGTTCTGTATATAGTATGTTCTGTATGTAGTTTTTATACAGTAAAGTTATCCTACATTTATTGCTCACATTGTGGACTATTGTACTGCATTACAGTGACTTATAACCAGCTACTGCAAACATACAGCTTGTGATTGATTATGTCTCTGAGAGGCTGACATGAAATTTTGGACGACTCTGGGTTTTCCTTTATGACCTCGTGTGGACAAATGGAGCGGATTGATATCACTGAGTGATTGATGATGCGCAAGCTCTCAGAGCGCAATCTGACTGGCTGAGGAGGATCACATGTCATTGGTCTGTTCCTTGTTTGGCTGACCTGAGCTGATTTGCGTCAGATACAGTATATTTGACTGACGTGACATTCTGTGCTCTTCAGACGCATTCTGAAAATCATAAAACCTTTATTTTTAATCTACTGACTGCTGCTTGATAGTCTTACATGAATAATAACCTGCTCGCTTATGCGTGGACAAATACACATTTAATTGCATTACGTTTTGCATTTGCGTGTCCTGCATGGCCCCGGCCGTGCTGAAAGTACATCCCCCGCTGTGAGTAGTTCCAGGTAAAGAGCCAGATTCCCTGCGTGTGTTCTCTGAGCGCGGATCCATCCATATTCATTCCTGCTACATGCAGAGGACATCTCTGTTTCCACACTTTTTCTCTTTCATTTGACTTTTTCAATTCATTTGATATAAGGATTTCAAACATCAATGAAATCTCAGATGAGAGGCTACTTATCAATTCTTATCACTGTGAGAGGCGCATATGACTGCATCATAGCGATTCTGAGTGATGCATGATCTTTGTTCCTGCTTAGCTATTATTAAACTGTCAAAAATAGCCAGATTTAACAGTCATTTCTTACAAAAAATTATTCTAATCGATGCAGATTGGTCATGTTGCGCTGCTTTGTGGAATAATAATGTAAATAGTTATTTTCTTTTGCAGTCACCATTATAGTGATTCGTGTTCCTTTGGATATTATTTTCTTTTAATTATTTTTCTCCCAACCACATTAGTTTGCCCTGTGTTACATGAACAATGACAAGCCAGGCTTTAAATATTGTAGTAATAATAATATTTCATAAACAATTATGTGGGTTGCAATTATATTGTGGTGAACTGACTAATTAATAACTAGTTAGCCAGACATGCACTGATATCAAATCAAATAACACTACGCTTGTTTACAAAATAACTGAGTACAATGTAAAACCGTATGTAGACAATATGTGCATTGTATCAAAGTGTAAAAGTACTTAGTACAAGTGTTAGTACATAGTAGTTAAAGCTGCACTATGTAACTTTTCCGTCTGCTAGAAGGCGCCTATTCTAAACAAAGGCGTAGTTTGATGATGCCGAGTTTGAGCGCAGCATCTTGGGACATGTGGTCTTCACCTCACAGCCGGTGGAAAATAGGACACGGGCAGAAATCATGTTGATGGATGCGGTTATTAACGTTACTGTAGTGTGAAGCAGAGCAGGACCGAGTGTTGTGGAGCTGAGCACGGCCGCTGGAGCGATTGTTACACAAACACGCCTCGCGAGCAACAGGACTTTTATTATGTTGCGGGTGCCATTTACGCTTTTCCGGTCATGAGTATGAGGTAACACAGCTCTGTTTATCTTATTCAAGACATTTAAGTGTGTTTATGTTGATGTTTATGTTTAATGCTGTTATGGCGTTAATCTGTGCTTGGCGGCTGCTGTGACACTTGTTCACACTGCTAAGAGTAAAGCGTTTCTGCAGAATAAAAACAGAAACCGAGGGTAACGCAGATATGACGCAATTGACAGGCAACTCCCTTAGACGTCCCGGCTCCTTGGTTAAAATAGCAATTTTCTCACAATTTACAAATAGTTGGAAACATTTGGGATATTGTAAGAACTGAACTGAGCAAAATATATAACACTGGCCTAGTGGTTTTTGGATATTTTACTCCACAAACACTACATAGTGCACCTTTAAGGCCACCTAATTTAAAGTGTTACAGCTAAGCAGCAGGCTGTTTTAATGGAAAGAAAATGAGGGAAAATATAGTCATAATTTGTGATATGCCTTTAAAAGAATGTTTTAAACTGTATCATCATTATTACTTTTAGAAGTACATCCTACTGTACAGTAGCAATATACTTCTGTCATCATTTTTCCAAGTTAAAAGGCTTACAGTGGAGACCTTTTGAGTTTCTGTGTGTATCTGACGAGAGTTTTATTAAATTAAATGGTGAGGTGACTCACAGATCGGATCTTTTGACTATCCTTTTTTTTCTTTTCCTTTTTCATCTGTTTACTGTTTACACGACTGGTATCCAATATCTGTATTTACAATATTCCCTGCCCACAACGCTTCTGCAGATGATTGCTTTACTATGCAACATGATTGACCCTTAGATTTTGAATTTGAATTATGTAAAATAATTTATTTACTTCACATCAGGTGGCACTGACTGAACAGATATAGGAAAATAATGGTAATTTTTGTTTCGATGGATCTATCATTCTGAAGTGAAATAAAGTAGCAGGGTAAGATTGCATTTACTGAATTTGAATGAAATGAGAGAGAGAGAGAGAGAGAGAGAGAGAGAGAGAGAGAGAGAGAGAGAGAGAGAGAGAGAGAGAGAGAGAGAGAGAGAGAGAGAGAGAGAGAGAGAACTAGAGAGAGAGAGATTGTGAATTTGAATTACCTGTGTGCGTCTGTACAGCAACTCTATTCACTATTCACACTCAAACCATCCTTGGTGTGTATGACATTCTTCTCTGAGACTAATTCAATCCGTTATATTGAAAATGTCCTGGCTTTTCCAGGATGAACAAAAGTGTAACTGGCATGACGATGAAATCGGCCATTGCATAAGCATTTTAAACTGCGAGAAGCGTTACACTTTCTTTGTACGTTGAATACAGAAGGTGGTCTGGCGGCAGCTAGTTATTTTACTTCATAAAGTTTTAAATATGGATATTTTTCTTACATACACAAACCCATCAATTATCTATCTATCTATATCTATATATATCGATATCTATATATATCGATATCTATATATATATCTATATATATATATATATATATATCTATATATATATATATATATATATATATATATATATATATATATATATATATATATATATATATATATTTGTCTGAAAGAAGAATGTCATATACACTTAGGATGGCTTGAGGGTGAGTAAATGATGGAATAATTTTTGGGTGAACTAACCCTTTAAAAAAAATTATTATTTTTTATGGTCTTTTTGTCCCATTCTGTTGATTAGAACGTTGCTCCTGCACGTCTAACTCTCATTAGTGTTAGTAGAGTATTCGTTGACTGGGGTTAGGGTTAGAATAAGTTGACATGTAGTTGTGTTGGAGGACCATCACTATGAAGAGTTAGCAGATATGATGCAGAAAGTCTACTGATACTCTAAGAAATCGTTTGACATGTAGTTGCAAAGTTACTTATGGTCAACAGAATCTTCAAATGGGGCCATCAATATAGTGTTACAAAAAAAAGCGAGTTTTAGTACATGTGCATACAGGCACGTCTGCTTCATAATAAGACATTAAAACTCTATCTTTGTGGGCAAGCGGGTCACCGTTGCCTTATAGTGACTTGGAATTCCCAGGTGAAATGTAGATTAGATGTCCAGATATCAGTTATGTCTCAGATTTTAGCATTTATTGCATTTACACGTGCGCCACAAATTCTGATCTGTGTCAGATGTGAGTAAAAAAACTACTTTTTTTGTGCCAATTTGAATGCAGCCACAGAGCAGCTCTGGAAATGAAGTTTATGTCATTTAGTGAGATGGCAGATGCTGAAAAAATATGAGTGTGTGAGTGTATGTGTGTAGCAGAAAAAAAGGTCTTTTTACGGTTTGGTATCCACAAATACTGGTCTATATCGTGATTTGGTTAAGTCCTACTTTTGATTTATTCATTCAGATTTTGCCATTTTACATTATATAATACATTTGATTTTTATGACTGGATTCTGGGATTCGTCCGCGTTTTACAAACCATAGAAATGATATGTCCCTACAAATTTTCAAATGTGTACACAATTAAATTAGTATGTTAAAGTTATAGAACCCCTTCTGTAAAAATGACAATAATATGACAGCTAATAGGCTGGAAATTCAACCCGTAATTCTTTTCAGTAACTGAAATCTCTGGGTCTCCCCGAGGTGATTTGGTTTGAATTTTATGCTGCAGCAATGGAAGCAAACAAACAAGATTGCGCATAAGCAATGCTACCTTTTGTCATGCCTGTACACACCTCAGCTACGGCTCTCGAGTTATGTGAGGAAGCAATAACCCAGTCATGAGATGTCTCGGCTGCTTTTAAACTTTGAAGCGAAGATATGCTTGTCAGAGCTCTGCGTCTCTGCGTCCTCGGGGCTTTAGGGCACAAACGAGCTTTGCTTTGCATACCACACTGACATATCAATGACCCAGGGGACAAATTTGCCCCGTTTTGTATTTCACTGTAATTAACTGTCATTACGCTGAGTGGTTTTGGCTACTTGGGAAATTAAAAAAGGGGGTTTTGTTGTGAATAAACAAGATAATAGCCAGCGTATTTGACTCAAAGAGCTTTCTGTCTATTTGATCATATACAGTCGGCATAATATACAGGGAGGAGCGTTACGTTGCTGGAGCAAATGGCTTGGGCCCCAGTTGGGTTTGCATAGTGCAGTAGCATTCATGCAGAAATAATGGAGTACCATTGTAAAGAGCTTCTTTAATAGCCCTCCGCTATGCTTAAACAATTAGTTAGCGCATTGCACCTCCCTTGCCATTTGGAGCACAGAATCGCTAGGCAAATCATACATCATTCCAAGGATGTAAACGTGAGGGGTGAACATGCTGTTTCAACAAGGTCATTGGGAAGCATGTGAGGAATAATTACAACACAAAAAGCTCTTGTGGAAGAAAAGAAAAGTGGCCTAAATTGGTTGGTGTTGATATGAGAGGCCGGTTTTATTTACATCTTTTCCTCATTTTCTCGGGTCGTCATACAATCTCTTCAAGTCGAAAATGACATCTAATTAAATGTACTTTTACTAAACATGTGCATATTAATGTTAGAATATGGGTTATTATAATAATATAAATATCATATTAAAGGGATAGTTCACCCAAAAATTAAAATTAGCCTATGATATACAGTCATCCTTGGTGTATATGACATTCTTCTTTGAGACGAATAAGAATTGAGTTATATTAAAAATGTCCCGGCTCTTCCAAAGCGTTATAATGGCAGGGATTGTTGTTCTGTTTTTGAAGTCCTTAAAAATACATCTGTCCGTCAAATAATGTGCTCTACATGTCTCCGTGAGGTTAATAAAGGCCTTCTTAAACAAAAGGTTGCGTTTGTGTAAGAAACATATCCATATTTAAAACTTTTTGAATTAAAGTTTCGGCCAATCGTCATCCGTGGAAAAATGTTGAAAGTGCCTTCCCGGAGTTCAAGATGCTTACGATGTCTGACGAGCGTAACTGGTCATGTAAGCCTTTGAACTGCAGAGGCACTTTCAACACTTTTCCCATAAACCGAATATGGAAGGAGATCGGCCGAAGCGTTAATTTATAAAGTTTTAGATATGGATATTTTTCTTACACAATTGCAACTATTTGCTTCAGAAGACCTTTGGAGCGGTGTGGAGCATGTTAATAGAATAATTCTTCTTATAGTATTGACAGGAATGTAATGCGCAGTAATGTATTTTTATAAGACAACCTGAAAGTTAGCATCACCGTGGTTTCCACAACAAAAACCCATTGGGTTTTTATATTAGGTATTTATATTATCCCACTTTATATTAGGTGACCTTAACTACTGTGTACTTGCATCAAAAAATATGTACAATTTACTTTTTGTGTTCATATTGTATCCTATGATATGGGAATGTTGGAGCAAGTATTCCCATGTTTGCTCCATGTTTTGTATCTTGATCTTGTGTTAACCACAGATCTTATTTCGGACAATTACCCCCACCCCCCACCCCGCCCAATTAAAAAAAGCCATAGACTTCAGGACAATGGAGACAGAAGCCTACACAAATAGGATCTTCCTGCAGCACTCTTCCTGCAGCTTAGCAACATGCTAACTTTTGAAAAGCACTATTTATGTGGTTCTACCTGTGTAAAGTGTTTCAAATCAGTCACTTGAGACGCCGTTTAATTTAAGATGCTGCCTTGGAATGTTGCTGCCTTTGTAGAATGCTAACTCAGTTTTGCTACAAAGCTATTCAGTATTATAGTGAACTTCTGGGACAGTACACAGATGGCTACTGTTAAAACACTGTTCATGATGGCTAAACTGTTAACAATAACAAGATGAAAATTACTGTAAAAATGAATGTGTTTACGTTTAAGTGTCTGCCTAATTTTTATTTGGTATAACAGAGGGAAAGTCCATATGCTTCTTCCTTTTCCCCCTAATTTAATTTAGCAGCACTGCCTTGTAGCACTTCATTATTCCGCTGAGTAGCAATACAGTGCAACAGTGAGTCTCCGCTACTTCAGCTGTCTTGCTTTAGAAATCAATCCGAACAGTGCCAACATGATTACAAACTTTGATTTGATGAAAATAAAGGTACTACTCATCCTGTGAAGCATTGCAAATAATAATCAAATCAAAACAATGGTACAATATATTAATATTGTTTTGTGATCAATAAACTAAAAAAATATGAAGTTTGAGAGTGTAGGGAGATTGACTCATTTTTGTCATTTGCATTGCTTCACGGGTGTGGGCACTGGAATGGGCTTCTCTGATTGGTGGATATCTCTGCAGGATTATGGGTAGCGTAGTTCTGCTTCAGTCAGGTTCTGGAAGTAAAAAATTCTGTTGGTTTCTCCACAGTAGAACTGATTTTGATAACTTACAAACAGGCCTATGTGAGATTTGAATTTTTTGATAGATGGTAAAATATTATTTTTAAGCCATTATTATTAGCATTATTTCGACTTGTTTTCTAAATAATCATGTTCAGTGGTGAAATTCCTGGTTAAAGAACTTCACTACCGGTCAAAAGTTTTAGAACGATAGTGTATATTAGATGATAAACAAGAAAATTGCACCAAAAGATCTTGTTAGTGCCCACACACTCCCACGAAGCACTGTGAATGTCATAGAGTCAGTTTCGTATGCTCTCAAACTACTTAAATAATTGTGGGAATAATATGCATATTTGGCATTGTGGCAATATATCAGAATATTTAAATCAATAGTTTTATATTTCTCCATTAAATATGTATGATATATCATTTTGATTTTTTCATTCGCAATGGTGTGTGGAATTAGTTTTTTCCCTGATTATTAATGCCCTTGACCACACAATCCTTTATATTTGTCTTTGTTTCTTCTTTTATTTTTATTTTCAAATCTACATTTGTAATGTTGTGACTCACCTTGTAGCTGGTTGGTTCCGTTTATAACTCTTATAATTCTTAAAAGAAGACATTTTTCTTAAAAAATGAGTGTGTGTGTGTGGGGTGGGTGGGCACCCAGATCCAAGGCTGCTGAAAAAGCGGAGGAGCACTGTTGAACTATTAATCACAATTTTTTTTGTAATGGCACTGAAATCACTTTGACTCGCAACCTATTAGCATATGGTTGGAAGTCTCATGGTCGGTCTGTCTTAAGAATCAGTTTCTCTATGGAAAAATAATAATGGGATTTTTACTTGCCTATCCAAGTTTCTCACTATTGTAGAGCAGTTGCATGTGTGGCTTTGCCTGAACGATTTCACCGATCTGTACGTATTTTTTAAGGTCAGTGTCAAGCCTTGAAACATATTCTTATTCACTTCAGTTCATGAGGGTTCTGCTGGAGCACATTTTACTGAGCTTTAATGGTATGGAAGTATATTATTACTACATTACGGCATGTTCTGAATGCCAGTGCTCTCTCTCACTCACCCTACTGTCGTTAAACGCTTTAACCATTTAGAATTTCTGCTGACTTCCAGAGGACCGTTTGTGTATTGTGGAGCACAGCAGACCATGAAGCCTTGCCGAGTGATATGTACTGCTAGTTTACAATGCAGTATTGTTATAGATTGTTTTCTCCGTGAGTTTGTGACCCTCAGAGCGTACAAGAAGACTTCATCTGTTGAACTATACTGCAGGTTGCTGATGGTCTATTGACACTATCAGATTAATGATGAATACGGTTTTAAGGCCGCTATGTAAGTCGAAGTGTAGAAAACGTGTTTGATGTATTGCTGTAATATGGTAAAGGTTGCTACCTCCTGTGGAGCTTGTTTTGTTGTGAGAACAGTTTTTTGTCTGGAGTCAGTGAGTGGACAGCAAACAATAGTTCTTTGAGTTGTTTAATTACTACTTCCTGGATCTTTCCCCTCATTGTTGAGATTAATGAAAGATAAAGCCTTCCTCTGTCTGCACTTCTGTTGTGGTGGTTAAGGAGATTCCCCCTTTCATGTTAAGTGCTATATGAATGTAACAAATTATTATTATTATTTTATTTATCTTCTTAATGGTATAGTTTACACAAAATCAACATCTTTTACTTGTCCTCTTGTAGTATGTTTTTTCTCATTCTACTCATTTATTTGTCCAACGCTATTAATTCATTACAAAATACATTCAAATATTATCCGAACATACAAGGAGCATGCTTTTAATTTCTTTTTTACTAGTTTAATTATGGAAAAAATGGTCGGTGCGTCAGGCGCATGGTCTGAGAGGGTTGTACCTAGTCTTTTAATGAGTCATGGGTGTGTTTTGGGCGAAACGTGTAATAAACCAATCAGAGTCTCATCTCTCATTCCCTTTAAAAGCCACTTGTGCTTGCACCATGGCGGATCCACTATTTACATGGTGGACTATAGACACTTTTAACCCAATGAATCGTGTGCATATTGTAATGATTGGTTAAATAAGTAGCCAATTTTATTTGTCATTACTGCAAATAGGTCATTCTTATTTTTTATCTCGATGAACACAATAATAATCTTCCCTGTGTGTAATAAGCTTACGCACGTTTTGCACCCGCTTATATGCGCATATTACCAACACGCCCAGGTCCCGTTCTTCGCGTGTTTTTGAAGCTTTGATTATGTTTACAGTGTGCAATATAACATGAGTTCATGTTTTGTGTGTAAAAAAACAGTATTTTTCACACAATTTACTTATCTGTACAGCGCTGTTTCCTCTGTCCTAAAAACGGCCTGATGATTTCCTTGTTCTATGAAGTCCCTCCTTCAGATATACGTAACGAGTTCTGATTGGGCCAGCGCTTCCTGTGTTGTGATTGGACAGCAGCTTAGCGCACTTTGCCCGGAAAGGTCCCGCCTCTTACCATAACGGGGAGATGCAAGCGCTGAATGCGCGCTCTTCTCCACGTGGGAGAGCAACAAGACCATGCCCCCTATTTTGCGTGTTCTTGTGGGCAGAGGGTTAGTCAACAAACTGTTCTAGTGACATCATTCCTGCAGGAAGTGCAGCGGTGTAGTCCAAACCGGCCGTTCGCTGTAGGCTTTAAAAAAGGGAATTTCTGTTAAATAAAATATCTCGCTTGGCATTGAACTTTGAGCTTTATAATTTTACAGGTATTATTTATGCTCTAACAGCAACATTACACACTAACTAAAGTTTGAAAGATGGAATCACGAAGAACAGGACCTTTAAAAAGCACAAAAAAATATTGCGCTATTGACTTTAGACCAGGTTTTTGTTGGTCAATGGTGCAGTCGTTTTCAATTGGTTTAAAATAGCAACACGCCAACAAGCCTCTGAACACACCTCGTTCTCAGACCAGCACGCCGATGGGCGAACAGATGGGCGCGAGTGCATTTGCTATCTAAAAAACGTGGCGCAGGACTTGAAAATTATAACTACGTGGGGCTGAAACTAGCAAAAAAAAAAAAAAAAAAATGCATCACGCCTGGTGCCACATTACTCCCATAGAGTGTGTTTCTAAGAACTTTGCATACACACACACAAACACACACACACACGTCTGGTTCACTATCTTTGTGGGGACTCTCCATAGACGTAATGATTTTTATGCCGTACAAACTGTACATTTTATCCCCCTACACTGCCCCTGCCCCTAAACCTACCCATCACAGGAAACATTCAGCATTTTTACACTATCAAACGCATCCTGTATGATTTATAAGCCTTTTGAAGTGGGGACCGCTGGCAGGTCCCCACAATGTAGGTGATTTCCAGGTTTTACTATCCTTATGGAGACATTTGTCCCTACAATGTAATATAAACAAGGACACACACACACACACACACACACACACACACACACACACACACACGCGTGTGTGTGTGTGTGTGTGTGTGTGTGTGTGTGTGTGTGTGTGTGTGTGTGTGTGTGTGTGTGTGTGTGTGTGTGTGTGTGTGTGTGTGTGTGTGTGTGTGTAGTACTTCCTCTTCACTGACTCTAATTAATTCCCCTTTAAACAAAGTAACGTCTTAAAGAGGAAGTCAAGCATTGACCTGATTGTCCTGCTTATTATTCTCAGAGTGACATTAGAAATGTATTATTTATATAAATATGGAAATGAATACAAAATTATGCAAACACCACTACTGGCCAATGGAGCGGATCCATTCACGGGCAAAGGTTTGCCTATAAGACAAACGGCGGTTGTCAGGCGATGAGATTCTAGGCTCTGGTCCCACAGGGCCCGCCCAGCCTACAGGGCTGCAGCAGGTTAACTCAGTAGACCCATCCTGCCAAGAGCGAGGAACTTGCTGATTCAGATTTTGACAGTGATATGCAAATGACCTCATTGTGGACGCTGGCAGAGAGAGGGAGTGGCCAAGGACCTGAGCACTGTTCAGCAGATGGGGAGGGGCTCTCTCGTTATCAGAGTCCCTGCAGAGCAGATTTGGCGTGTCATGTGCGGGCATGCGTCCATCTGCGCTATTGGCGAGCCCGGCTGGATCCCCTAGTGGAGGCAATGGGACAGCCTGAATGCCAGGGGGCTTTCAATATACTCTGTTTTTATGGCAAATAGTTTGTCTTTAATTGAAAAGTGTTCATAATAGGTCTGGTAATGACACACATTTTATGCTTTGATTAGATTTTGATTCACAAGCTTGAAATTCTGTTTAATTCAAATCTTGATTTGATATTGATATACATATCCAAAATGAATATGTGCGTGTTGTCTGAGAGACGCATGTGAGAACTGAACCGAATGCTTTTTGCCCCCTTGATCGGTTAAATATATGTGTCAAAGTGGCCGTGTATTTGCAAGTAAACAGAAATGTATGTCTTAAGGGAACTTAACTGTTGAGAGTAAACACAAATATAATGGATCCGTGCGGACAGTCTTAAAGTGACAGCGTCCAAATTTACCTACTGGTATTATTAATGTTAATCAAACAACAACAAAAGAAAATCGCTCCTGCTTTAGACTGAATCACTTTTGCAACATTAAAAATAATACATGTATATGTATTCTTGAGAACACTCAAGACAATGCAGTGTGTTTTATACAGTTCATTACTTTAAATTTTAAAGTAATATTTTATGTTGCGTATGTAAGTTATGTACGTTTTTTTCCGGTTGGTGTATTTCATTTGTCTTTGCGGTTTGTTTTCTTTGCTCTTTTTAATCACTGTTTATTTTTATTATTATATTTTTTTTACTTGTCTTCAGTAATCTTGAGCTTTATTTGGCTAGTATTAGTTTTTTTTTTTATTAAATTGAAAATGTTTATAAGAATTATGACATTTCAAATGTATAACATATTTTGATGTCATAAACAACTTTTTAAAAGCAAAAATATTGTAATTATATCGTTATAGTGAAATAAAGTTACTCATATCGTGATATAAGATTTTGGTCAAATCGGCCACCCCTAAAGTTATAGCTGTCATACACATTTGTTTTCATCACCATTTATTCAAACATACATTAAATATTAAAGAACAGGTTAAGTAAAAATATACGAATGTTTCATATAGTGCATATATTTTGCTAAATGTTTCTCTCTAGAGTTATTTTTTTAAGTTACATGTAACATTGCGTGACATACGGTGTGCAAGTGGTTTTAATTGTTTAGTTTTGGTTAAAAAAAATGAATTATTGGGAAAAATATCAATTGTTACTAGTTTCATTTTAGTTTCATTGAGGTACTATAATAGTTTTTATTTACAATGTTTTTAAAATAATTTTTTGATAATTTTTTTTTGTAAAAAAGTTATATTTATTATTCATATATATATTATTTTCTTCAGTTAATGGTTATTTTAGAAAGAATTCAAACAATTCTTTGATGGTTTTGGTTTATTTAGTTTTATTTTATTTACTTTTGCAAATAAAATGCAAAATGATAAATATCACATAAATGTCAAATAAAACGGTTCATGTAGTATTTTTTATATGGGAGGTTGGTGATCATCTTTCTGAAGGCTGCTTACCTTGTTTCCTAATAATAGTTTCCTCTTTAGTTTTTAACCCTTTCAGTCCCATGGAAAGGATTGTGGTCACACATTGTGTCAGTGTCAGGCCAAAAATAGTGATGTGTGTATGTGCTAAAAACCCGAACAAGTGGACCAGCTGTCTTTGAAAAACATCTGATGGATTACAAAGAAACATGTGAAAGAGAAATGGATTGAATGCATTTCTTTGAGTACAAGGTGAACCTTGAATGTGAACAGATGTCTGTAAGTTATCTCTTAATTTAAAAAACGACAATCTTAAAGCAGCCGCAAACTGGCACAATGTTAATTCCTAAATGAGACTGTAATATTCCATGTGTGAGAATTTAATGGATTCAATCAAGCCAATTGAAACAGCTCATCTATAGCAGGGGGCACAGACTTCAAAGTTGCCTTAAGTTTCTGGCAAATATACATGCTCCGCCGGTATCGCGGTTGTCATGGGGACATTGTGGCACGGGGTCGGATGTATAATGATGATTAGCGGTTGGCTTTGGGCCAGAGTTCTTCAATCGTACATGCAGATAACAACATCTCGTTCCCATTAAAGGTCTCCCTCCATCTTCAACCTTTGAAGTTCTTAATAGGTTTAGAGTTAAGGATTAATCCATGCGTTTTATGCGAACGGGCTGTTTATTTTAAAATAAAGGTCACAGCTAAACATCACGTGCACATTTCAGAGCGAGCGAAAGCATTTCATAGACATTTACCCTTACTTATGCGCTAATGAAAATCATTAGTGCTGGAAACACAATAAGAGCTTCTGAAATAACACCCTTTTGTGTTGACTTTGACAAAAAGCTCACGCTGTTCTGTGTAATTATATTCAGTGGAAATCAAAGTTTCTGTGCCAGGCAGAAGATCCTTTATATGCCGCGCGTCTCCCTGGAAATCAGAGCCGCCGTGGAATTTTATTTATCCATCCATCCATCCATCCATCCATCTATCTATCTATCTATCTATCTATCTATCTATCTATCTATCTATCTATCTATCTATCTATCTATCTATCTATCTATCTATCTATCTATCTATCTATCGATCTATCTATCTATCTATCTATCTATCGTTCCATCCATCCATCCATCCATCCATCCATCCATCCATCCATCCATCCATCCATCCATCTATCTATCTATCTATCTATCTATCTATCTATCTATCTATCTATCTATCTATCTATCTATCTATCTATCTATCTATCTATCTATCTATCGTTCCATCCATCCATCCATCCATCCATCCATCCATCCATCCATCCATCCATCCATCCATCATCTATCTATCTATCTATCTATCTATCTATCTATCTATCCATCCATCCATCCATCCATCCATCCATCCATCCATCCATCCATCCATCCATCCATCCATCCATCCATCCATCCATCCATCCATCCATCCATCCATCTATCTATCTATCTATCTATCTATCTATCTATCTATCTATCTATCTATCTATCTATCTATCTATCTATCTTTTGCTGCTATTGAGGTGAGATACAGTATGGAATAAAATCAATTATTTCATTCTTTTTTGTCCCATTACCCCAAGGATTACATAAAAATGATATCAATATACTTAATCTCTCATCACTAACAAACCAGTCCATCCATGCAAACCAGTGAATATTTAGCATCTGGCACACACTATATCATATCTATCATGTGCCTGTGCTGCAGTGCAGGGGAACTGATAACACAACATATGAAGTGCCATCTGTAACCTGCTGCATCCCCGCCTCAGGACCACCTCATCTAACCCAGAATGAACACACTGGCAAGATGGAGAGCTAGCAGGGATGCCCAGGCCCTTCATGCTTACTTAAGTGGACGGATCTGTCCTTCTCTTTGTCTCTTTCTAAAACATACACACACATTCAAATGCTAGGAGAAACACAAGCTTCCAGTTTAAGAGAACTGTCTGCGGCACATGCTGGCCTTTTATTTTGTCCCCCAGGATGCATCTGTCAGTCGGGCCGCACTTGCGCTGTGCTGGCGGTAATGCGGTTGCATCAGCAATTCTGATGCAAATTTGCACTGTGAGCTCTGCCCTCCCCATGGATATCATGCAATTTAGCTTGATGAATTTGCCAGAGGATGGAGTGCCTTTTGTCATCTTTTCACACATTATTGCTGTTGTTCAAAAATAGGAAGTTGCTCATAATGTAGCTGTGGAAAATACAGCACATATAGCAAAAACAACAACTATATATACATATATATATATATATATATATATATATATATATATATATATATATATATATATATATATATATATATATATATATATATATATATATGTGTGTAATAAAATATATCAATGTTCTATAATATGAAAGTATACAAAATATTGAAAAGTAGAAAAATCTATATATATGTTTAAAAATATATTTTTTTAAATAAGTTTCAAAAGATTGAATGATTGAAATTTAAGAAAATTATATATATATATATATATATATATATATATACACACACACCAGGGACGTGCACAGGATTTTTGAGGGGCAGTTGCTCTGACCTAAAAAAGGGACCCCCCCCCCCCAACCGAAACCACCCACCCCACCCCCACCCCTCATGATCTGCCCAATTACATATTATTGTTATTGCCATTATCATTATTATTTTAATGCCCCCTAGTGGTATTTATGTTCTGCTCAGGAAAAATATTATAGGTGGGGCTATTTTTTTGCAGTGGGGTCTGGGGGTTTCTCCCCCAAGAATTTTTTTTATTTCGTAGATGTGATTTCCTGCATTTTGGTGCGTTTGAGGCCATTTCCCTTGCCTATACCAATAAAGAACTCAAACCAGTCAATATCAATAGTCTAATAAAAAAAGACAATATTAATTTAACTGCCATCAACAGTTTATGATCGTCCGTTTGTTATACCTTTCCGACAACGTTAAGTCTCACGCGACAACGGGGACAATCTCCTTCTAGTGCCGCTCATGCAGGCTCAGCCAGGGCGGTTAGAAGGATTTTGGGGGCCCCAAGCAAAATGGACATGGGTAACTTTCTACAGATAAACGGGTAATGATTAAAAAATGTTTGTAAAACTTTAAGAAACCATTTTTAAAACATCTATAAACATTACATAGATAGACAGACCAAATATTCCTAACACTTTGTTAAGGGTTACTAGTTGGTTTGTAAACTGTCTATAAACATTATCTGGATGGTTATTATGAAGTTGCAACAGATGACTATAATACCTGTCAAATAGTTAATAAACAGTAACAGTAAAACATGTGGGTTGTCCTGATACTGTACTTCAAAATGCAACAGTGTAAAAATTGCCACACCGAATAAAGTAACTGTTCAAGATCCATTGGTAACTTATAAAAAAAAATATCATATTTGCATAAACTGTTCCTACCAAATATCCCGACACTAGCACATTAAGATAAGCTATGAAAAAAATCATGTTCCTCTGCCTCTTTCTGGTTAAATAATGTTTATAATAATAGTTAATGCTATATTAACTATTACAGGTTATTTATGAATAGCATAAAAATAGTTAGTATAGCATGCAATGCCACTTTCATCAAAACCTATTACAAAGCTATAGCAATTTTATGTCATTAAATACGATAAACAGTTATTCTGGAACAGATCTGCTTCTCCCTTATCCCGTTAAAAAAAGCATATTACAGTAAGTAACCATATTCCATCCGTTCGAGAAAAAAAAGTTGCACTAACTGTTCGTTACAAGCAGCATTTGCCAGGCAGGTAACGTTAGCTAACATAAACATATTTTTGCTAGCCTACCTGCTGCAAAATTACACAATTTTTGTACAAATAAAGCTATTTTATATAGTGTAATTTATCACTTACCACTATCTTGTTTTTTCTCTTTTTTCTTTTCTGGCTTCCTAAAGCATAATTCCGCTTCATGAGGAGGTTTTGTATTTTGCCGGCAGCAGAGATTGGGTGGTTGGGTGGCTGTTGTCAGCGACGACTGAGAGGGCCCCCTTGAGGGGGATTCCGATAACAGTGTCATTGCACTTTACTGCATTGACTATCAAAGGGGCGCTCAAGCAGTTTGTCGTTGCATTTTATTCTTAACCTGTCGCTGTCTTGAGGCCCCAGACCAGCTCGGTGCCCCAAGCAATTGCTTGACTTTCACTTTCGGACGAGGCTTTGCGATTTTTTTTTTTTTTTGTATCTAGGCCTACATGAAATTCTGCCTCCATTGTACGATTTTTTTATTTATTTTTTTCCACCTCGGAAGGGCAACGTGAGTCGAGAAGGGCATATGGGCAGTTGCCCGGGCAACCTGAGCAACCCCCCTGTGCACGTCCCTGACACACACACACACACACAAACACACACACAGTCACACACACACACAAATATATATATATATATATATATATAGAACACATACAGTTATATAAAGATGAACCGCTATTATTTTAATAGCAATTTCTAGACCACACAGATCTATTCTTGAGCTACTTTGCTCACCCCTTGTGAATTTATTCCCAGACCGCATTCAAATCCACTGCAACGTAAAGTGCAAACTATCCAATACATTAAACGTCAACACAGATGGCCAGTTCTCGGTCAAACCACAGGGCATATTAGCGTCTTCGTCAGGGGGAGCAGCGGAGAGCAAGAGAGTTACAAAAATAAATGAGATTTATGAGCAATTGGCATGATGGTTATTACATATCCCCCCACCACACACACACACACACACACACTTGCCCCAGACTACGGCATGTCTAAATGAGGATGAAATCCAGCTCAGGGAAGACACACTAAGTAAACGTTGAGGGGGCAGATCGGATGACGACGCATCTGTTGTTCAGCAGCGACTGTTAATTTGGATGTCTATAAATCCCACTCGTAGTGTCCCGTTCCACACTCCCTGTCCCAGGGGCTTGTGCCAAGAATGACCCCCCCACACACACACACGAGTGCCCGTGCCAGCAGCTTTCAGGAGGAGTGGTTTACCGCTGACGGATGCTGGCTAGATTGATAGATACGTGAATAGGCTGTAGTTTCAGCTTTTTATATTTTTGTTCACAGAGCAGTCACATGTGAGCAGGTCGGGGTGACGGTGACCCAGGGCGCTCATCTTAGTAAGTGTAGGGGGTTGGTATTTTATTAGACCACCCCCCACTTGCCCCTAAAATAGACACACACACACTTTTTCATCCTTCGCTAATTTATTTTCAGGAGCGTGTGTTACAAAGGCTTCCATGCTGGAATAGGACAATGATGATTTAAAGTTTACGCGGTTAAAGCTGTCGCATCACAGCAGGTCTAATAGAATGAAGTGAGGCCTTTTAGTGCTCATGTTTTTTAAATGCAAGTTTCAATGAATCATTAATTTATGAAAAATGATATATTGCATAAAGAAAGAAACTTGTGTTATGACCATTCAGATTATTTTACATTATTGAGATGAATGTAAAAACAATTCTCACTATGGTGTTATTAGCCTATTATTATTATTATTATTATTATTATTATTATTATTATTATTATTATTATTATTATTATTATTGTTGTTGTTGTTGTTTTATAATATTTAATGGAAATAAATTCTCACTACGGTATTTATAAAATGCATAAATATAATATTATTGATGCATTATTTAATAAGGTGCTAGTATGTGTTGTACTGATTAAATTATAAACAAAAATATTTTGTTATATTTATTTAAAAGTTATTTTATATTTATTATTATTATTATTATTATTATTATTATTATTATTATTATTATTATTATTATTTGCTTGTTACATTTTATAATTATGTTCTCACAACCGTATTTTTATTATTTATGTTGACATTTTATGTTATTTAAATTCATGTAAAACAATCTCTTATGTAATTCTTGTGCTGCATTAATAATATTTACTTATTAATTAATGCATTATTTATTTATTATTCACATTTGCAGTCCATATGTAAAGTACTAATATTTGTAATTTTTGTTGCAAATTCAGTTGACTTTTTTGTGTCCAGAGACAGGATTATTTTTTTATTTCCTACATGAGAATTGGGGGTGAAAATTATTATTGTAATGAAAATTGTCATATTGCAAAAATAAATCAATTATATTGCTTTTGCAATAGAATATAATAGGCATTCATTCAGTTGCTTCACACACTTCAGTGTGTCTCTTTTTTGTGTGTTGCACATCCTATAGTTTGATATTTGATTTATAATATCTGTAGTAATGCCATACTTCCTATTGACCTTTAAAGAAAATATTGGGGGTATATCCATTAAGATATTACATTATCTAATGGCTCGTTTCCACCGAGCTATACAGTACGGTACAGTACAATACGGTACGGTTCAGGTCGGTAAACCATGAATTCGGCGAGCGTTTCGACTGCCAACATTACCCTTTTTGATAGGCGTGGTGTATGCCGGAAAGTAGTAATCAACGTCACTTGATAGGCGTGGTGTATGACGGAAAGCATCGGTTGACGTCATTCGTGCGCGCGAAGAGAAGAACAATGGAGGCCTTACAGCAGATCTTGTTCTTGCTTCTCGGCATGTGGCTGTTTATAACAAGGAGGAGACAAGCTTTGTTTGATAAAAGGCTGCAGTCTGCAAGGAGAAACACAGCCGAAAAATATAGGGAAATTCGGGAAATGTTAAGGAGCTGGGACGAGACGGACAACCGCGCTATTCAAAACAAGGCAAGACAAAAACGACGGCGCAGGAGGGTAAGCTTAAACTAGCTACAGTTTTTGATGTCATGTATTACAAAGTATTCCGTCTCATGTACTGTCATGTGCTAACTAACGAATTTTCTTATCAATTAAATAACCCTACAGTGAGAATAAATAAGTACAAAAAGCCCTGCTAGTGAAACCAGGCCTTTATCTGTAAAAATCATACAACTGTGATAACTGTAAACTACAATCTATTCATTATACTAATAAAAACTGTGAAGGTTGCATTTTGAGAACAATCACTCACATGACACTTTATATTATTACAAGCGCAAAACTAGTTGAGATTGATGACTGATTATCTGTACTGTCTGTAATTTTGCGAAGATAGTTAGTCTATATCTGTTGACTAGTGTTACTTTTTGCTTCAATGAAAGTGCCCTATCTGGTGGAGTAACACTTTCAATGCTGTAATTTTCTGTTGACTATGTATTGTTTAAGCCGGTCTATGATAGTTCAACTTTTAATTAAGGGATCTTAGCATACTGTCCATCACTGCTACATTGTTTTAACATTGTTTTCTTTGTGTTTTTTAAGTTAATCAATCTGGTGCAAAATCGGCGCTGCAGACCAACCATTTGGACTTTTAGACGCTCAAATGAGTGGTGGGATGTGATCGTTCCAGGATTTACACGCACACAGTGGGTGCACAACTTCAGGATGTCTGAAGAAACATTTCTGTTCCTTTGTGCCATGCTGCGTCCAGCAATGGAAAAGCAGGACACAAACTTCAGAGTGTGTGTTCCCCTAAAGAAAAGAGTTGCCATCGCACTATGGAAGTTGGCCACCAACAGCGACTACAGAAGTATTGGCCATCTTTTTGGAGTCAGCAAAACAACAGTGTGTCGGTGCGTCCAGGAATTCTGCGAGGCTGCTTGCATGTTGTTAGTTCCAGAACAGATTAGTTTTCCTGACCGGCAGAAGCTTAAAGAGATGGCAGCCTACTTTGAGAACCGATGGGGACTTCCACAATGTGTTGGTGCCATTGATGGGTCACACATACCCATAATAGCCCCAAAAGAGTACCACTGTGATTACTTCAACAGAAAAGGCTGGCATTCCATCATCCTGCAGGGAGTAGTCGACGGAAAAGGACTATTTTGGAGTGTATATGCAGGAATGGCTGGGAGTTTGCATGATGCTCGGGTTCTGAGACTGTCAACATTGTGGGAGCTAGTTGAGCGTGGAAGCCTTTACCCAGCTTGCACCAGGAACATCAGTGGGGTTAATGCTGGCTATTATCTGCTGGGAGACTCTGCATATCCTTTGCAGACTTGGCTCCTAAAACCATTTCCTGACAATGGCCGGCTGACAGCAGAACAATTGACCTACAACAAGAAAGTGTGCAGGGCTCGCGTAGTGGTAGAAAATGCTTTTGGGAGACTCAAAGGGAGGTGGCGGTGCCTTATGAAGAGGAATGACAGCGACATTGAACTGGTGAAATCCATGGTGTTGACTTGTTGTGCTTTGCACAATCTTTGTGAAAGTCATGGAGAGGATTACCAGCACGAATGGGACACACCTGTTACTGCAGAGCCTGTGGTGCCACTGGCACAGGGTGCAGAAGAGGAGGGCAGGGACGTACGTGAGGGTCTAATGCGGCATTTGAACAGTTAAATCTGTTGTACATTTAGCAAAGGCACACTTGTGTGAATGCAAGGTTGTTTTGTTTACTTGTTTGATTAGTATTTTGGACATGAATAAATTGTTTTTTCTTTTACCCTGCCTCTGATTCATATTTTGTGAAAGAGAGGACCTTTTACTCTCTGTAATACCATGTAGAAAGAAATTTAGATTTTACTTACAATAGGTTACTTTAAAATCACATGAGAAAATAACACATTAACAACTATTTTGTATGTTAAAGTTAAGCATAATCTCCAAAATGGACATCTTATCAAGGTAGTGAACAAAATGTCCATTCATTCTGACATCGTTGACACCAGATGGCAGGAATGTTAATCAAATGACATAAGATAGAAAACCTGTGAGACAGCAATTGAACACATGACAAGACACACGAGGTAAAAACCAAAAAGTACTTTAATTTGAAAAGTCAAACAAATGCTTAAATACAAAGTGCTGTGCAAAAACAAAAAAATGTGCAAACAAAAAGTTTTAAAGTGTTAAAGCACTAGTGGCTGGATGGTGGAACAGGGTCACGGCGACTACTCAACACCTGCACAAGCTGACTGAGTGTGCCTAGGAAAGCCTGATTAAAGCTTGCAGACTGCTCCATGTGTTGCTGAGTTATTTCAGCCTCATGCCGCCTTGCCTCACGAGCATCCTCCAGCATCATTTCAAAGCGCCGGTCACGACGGTCCTCCATCCTCTCCAGCCACTCCTGCTGCCTCTCATCAGCTGCCTGCATCTCGACCAGGGCCGCAACAACATCCTGTTGCCCCCTTTTCCTCTTGCCTAGAAATACAAACAGACAGGAATGTTGGCTGGTTAGCGAAACATTTGTATCCTTTGATTTTTGCAAACCAACATAAGGGTGAGGCATCTAGTGTACTACAACGCAATGTCCAGATTATACTGTATAAAATCTGTATAATACTATAATATTTATGTTCAGTAAGTGACTTTTCACTCTGGTATTCACGTCTTACCGATGGTTATACGCCGGGGTTCACTCGAAGGAGATGGAGCAATGTTTTCTGCTGGTGTCGGTGTTGATGTCCTGACACTGGCAGGCGCACTTGAGCTCTCAGAGGTGGACAACATCTCATCAAGTCCCTCTGTTTCCTCCTGACAGCTAGGATCTTCAACTGAAAAGTTACACAAGTCACGTTAATTACACAAACTGCAAAAATACAGTTTAAGATAAACATACAACATAGTAGGACTGAGTGGGGACTAAACTAAAGGTTTATTAGTTTGCCAGATTATTTTTATCGGTGGTTTAACATTTCAATCCTAAAACAGCTGCCAAATATAAAATGTTTAGTTTAGCTACTACACAATACCTGGAGGAGGTCCATAATCCACGAGTAGAAATATAGTTATGCCCCTTTAAGGAGATGCGCGTTTCCCTATTGAACTGCCGGTATTTTGTGTGTGTGTGCCGAACTGTTCCGCGATTCACACAAACAGTGAAGAACACGGACTCGGGAGCGCTCTTGCTCAGGAAAGTAACCTGCGTATTAGTTTTAGCCGATTGTAATGTATGTAGTTCAATAAAACACATGTACTCTAAGCGGTGATGGTGTTAATGATTTACCTGAGCGAGAGTGAGCTTCAGTGTATCGCGCTCGGAGTGCAGAGTGAAAAAACACACTTTTCTTTCAACCTAAACTGAAAAGGGCAGGGCTTCGACACAGACGGGCTTTGCATCCCAGTTTGGGAACCGCTTTATTAGGGTAAAGTTATCTGACTGTACTAAGTACGTTTCTAGATTTGTACTCCGGCCAGCACTGGCTAATAAACTAGCGTCTTGATAGCTTGCAAATCTCGGTTGATACCTCACTGGCTTGCAAAACAAACAACATGCTTGCTCTAAAGTTGTGCATTGGAAGTAAGCTTTACCGTGATCGTTGTACACTTTATTTTACAACTAGTTATACGAACTTACCGACAGACTCCATCATCGACTCCAGCAACGAGGTGGCCGTATCGATGCCTCCTTCTCTTCCCAAACTTGCTGGTCTGTGTCCGTAGATGGCGTCCATCATATCGAACCACTTCCATTTCTTTCTGTGAACACCACTCCGGCTGTTGTGGTCTTTCACCTTACGATAGTCACTCCGCAGTTTCTTACTTTTAGTGCGGCACTGCTCGGACGTCCGCTGAAACCCCTCGAGAGCCATTCTCTCAGAAACATGCTGAAAAACCTTTTCGTTTCTCACCATGCCATCGAGTTCCCTTTGTACCCCTTCTTCGCCGAGGATACCCAGCAAGGTCTGCACCTCCTGGCTCGACCACGGTAACGTTAAGCTGCGCGCCGACATTGCTTTGAAATCTTGTGATTTAAAAATGGCGCCTCTTGCTTTGTCTATCCCCCTGTCGCACGTGCAAGTGACGATTCTCTGTCAACCAATCAGCGTTCTGCAGTGAGTCTAGCTCCACCCTTAAGTACCATACTACTGTGCTAGGTACCCCAACGGAAGGGTATCGAAAAAAGTGTTACGGTACGGTTCGGCATTTTCCTAACAGTCACAACTTTTGACAGTGGAAACGCAAATAAACGTGTACCGTACCGTATCGAACCGTACTGTACTGCTCAGTGGAAACGAGCCATAATATGACGTCATGACTGGAAGGGGTTAAATGATTCTGCTGTATTGACTGTGTGTGTGTGTGTGTGTGTGTGTGTGTGTGTGTGTGTGTGTGTGTGTGTGTGTGTGTGTGTGTGTGTGTGTGTGTGTGTGTGTGTGTGTGTGTGTGTGTGTGTGTGTGTGTGTGTGTTCATCACTATTGTCCTGGTATGAGTAATACCTCACAGTAACACTAGAGGGCAACTGGCTGTCAATGAGATGGCTCCCGCATGATGTATATAAATAATTCAGCACAAATCTCCAGTGCTGCGATATTCTTACATCGAATCGTTTTAATGACACAATCTGCTCTCACAAGAGTTTGCATTGTTTAATGATGCCGCATTATAAATTCACCTTTAAAAGAATCAGGCTGACAGAAAGGATTGACAGGAATGTGTAGAAAAAGAAAGAGAGGGAGAGGGGGAAGCAAAATGACGTTGGATTATTTTTAGGCCGAGATCAAATGGCAGTTAGTCAGATGTTCAGAACAGAAGCTGAGGCAGCATATTGGCATACTGAGAGCAGAATAAGAGCTTATTATCTTACTATAGCAGCAGAGCAAAAGAGCCAATCAGGTTGGATTAGTCTAGTTTTATTTTATCATTGTGGTTTCATTGCTAGCTTGTGGCACTAAATGGCTTTGAATAGGTCCTTACTTCTTTGTTTATTTGTTAAATCTTTTTATTTTTTAATCTTGACTGAAAGCAGATGTTTTCTAAGACGAGCTTCATTACAATGTGAACTAAGTAACTCTTTTAAATATGTGATGCACAATATATCAATACCATATTGATTAATGGGTGATATTAGAGGTTTTATCAGTATTATTGGGTATAGTATATATTTAATTGCATTTTTTAATATTTAGATTAACTTTGCCCTCATCTAACGCTCACTTATATATAATCTTTAATAACTCAAAAAAATTTCATAACAAATCTCAAAATGAATATCCTTTTTCGTACTGTACATTATTATGCTGTGATGCAAAAAAAATCACTTGTAGCATTTAAAATGGATCATATTAATTTTTAGTATTTTATATTTAGACAAAATAATAAAGAATTTTAATATACTGGCCATTTATTGGTTATTTGGCATAACATGTAAATAATTCGAAACACTTTACAATAATGTTTCATATAAACTCATGATAAACAATGTGTATACAGCATATATAAATATGAATTTTTTACATTTACTTATACATGTAACAAAAAATCTAACTAAACAAATACATTTTACAAATTAACAATATTAACGTATAAGGGTTAGGGTTAGAGTTTGGTTTAGGGTTAATTGCATGTAATTATGCATAATTTATAGGTATTACTATAGTAATTTGTAATGTGTAACAAGGACACTTTTATAAAAAAAAAAAAGTGACTAAATATATTGCTCATAGTTAGTTGATGTTACAGGGATAGTTTACCCAAAATTTGAATTATCCCGTAATTTACTCACCCTCAAGCCTCCTCTTCTTTCAGGCGAATACAATCTGAGTTATATTTAAAAATGTCCTGGCTCTTCCAAGCTTTATAATGGCAGTGAATGGCTGTTTCTGTTTTGAAGTCAATAAAAGTGCATCTGTCCATCATATAACTGCTCCACGCCGCTCCAGGGGTTAATTAAGGAATTCATTTAATTCCTTAAGTTAATTAATTAACTTAAAAAAAGCCTAGTTCACACTGCCCGATTTTTGCCCCGATTTTGAGTCGCCGACAGGTTTTGTGAAATCGCCGAAAAATGCCCGAGATCACAGGCAAATTGGTGCTCGTGCACGTGAGTGACAATCACGCAGTGTGAATAATCAAAGACGTGATCAGAGAGAATCGCCGACGCCGGTGAGATATTTGGCATGCTAAATATCTGGACCTGTCGGCGATTGAAACTCCTGCTGTGTGAACTGCGTTCTGACTGAAAATTACATCGGCGATGACCGACAGCCAATGAAAGAGTCAGATACAGGGCAGCGGGAGGTTAATGGAGGAGTTATAGAGCAGAATTTCAGTATTTTAATATGGATATATTTAGATATATTTACCTCAAACTCTCATTGCAGAACACAATCCTGGCTCCCTCAGTCTCTCCAACAATTTCTTCCACCATAATATTTTTTCTTTTTCTCCAAAAATCAGCGCACATACAATTTGAAGCAATCTTTGTGCATTTTATCATTTTTAATAACAGTTCAAAGTCTAGCGCGAGAACTCCGGTCTGACGCACGTGTGATCTCGCGTTGTTTACTCGTCACATCGCAAGTGTAGTTTGGGAAACGTAGTTTGCGCACCGGAGAGAGAGAGTTGTCGCGATTCTTCCACTTGTTCAGTCATGCAGTGTGAACTCATCTGTCGTCAAACCATTGTGCAGTGTGAACACAGCAGTGACTGAATGATACCCCAGATAGTCATGCAGTGTGAATAGAGCAGTGACCCGACGAGTTTGAAAATCATGCAGTCTGAACTCGGCTTAAGAAGATATCCATATTTAAAACTTCACAAAACTGCTATCTCTAACTTCTGCTAACTTCACAAGAGACTAGTGCTCCAGTGTATGACGTGGGACGCTCCGGTGAAAATATGCTAGTTCAGGCGAGAACTAAGTTTTGTTTTTCTCTTTCCTCTGTGCTTCCGCGTTTGTCACCGGAACTTATGCTATGCCTCCGTCCTACATCATACGCTGGAGCACCAGTCTCTCGTGAACGCGCGTACGACAGTTAGCAGAAGTTAGAGACTGCAGTTTGTAAAGTTTTAAATATGGATATTTTTCTCACACAAGCGCATCAGTCCGCTTTAGATGGCCTTCATTAACCCCCTGGAGCTGTGTGGAGCAGTTATATGATGGACAGATGCACTTTTACACGTGTCAGAGCCAGGACATTTTTTATGTGAATCTGATTGTGTTTATCGGAAAAAAGAATCTCATAATCTCATTTTTTCACTGAAATTACACAGAACAATTTTTCCCCCAGACCTGCAGCTGTCTGCGTTTCCATCGCTGTCTAAAGTACCGTGAAGATTAGTCCGGTGGCGTAGGACTGTGCGATTGTCCTACGCTAATAAACGTAATAAAGCCTGAACCTCGTCGTCGGCCCATCTGTCGTATTTTTTAAACACCATTGTTGATTTGAATACCAAATGACTCTTACTGCACGCACCACAACAGTTTTAGGTTGAAATAAAATGCTGCGTGAGCTCAACCAATCAGCATGTTCAGCGTCCAAATCCCACCCCCGGAAGTTCCTGAAAAAGTACTAACTCGCAGGCAGGGCCGTTTTGAGGGGAAATCTTTACCCGGAACTTTATTTAGACCCCGGTTCCTGTGGTCGAAACACACCGAGTACCACCCCAAAGGCCCTAGTTCCTGGGGAAATTCCCCACGGTGGAAACATGGCTATATACTAGGGCTGCGCAATATTTGGAAATATCGCAAAAGTACATATATGGCTACTTCAAGATTGTGAAAAGTGTACGTTTTAGGTGGATGCATATAGCAGAGAATTGACGAGGCATATGACTTCTGTTAAATGTGACTTGCTTGATGTTAAAAAGAGTTATTATACGTATTAACTTGCGAAAAACAGCTCCTTGCAGTCTTGCGCTGTCTGCTGTATGACACACACAACGAAACATACGCAGAAGCGGCCTCTCTGAAAGCACGTGATCCCTTCAGGTCTGTTTCATGTTTTCATATACACTCGAACGACCAAATACACACACTCATTTTTTTTTAACCGAAATTTTTGCTAAAACACTGCTGGTCACTTTCAGAAGTTGTAGCGATGCTTTCTTTTCCCAGAAAGACTGTGAAACACAAATGGTATCGTATCGTTTTTACATTTATAATAAAAAATATAATTTAAATCGATTTTACACACTAATAGCAATATTGTATCGTATATCGTATATCTCATTATTTAACAAGGTATTGCATATCACATTTTTCTTTAATATCGCACAGCCCTACTATATACAATTGGATGACTTGAGGGCGAAAAATGCATGGGCTGATTTAATTTTTTGGGGGGGAACTAACCCTTTAAAGGTGCACTATGTAGTATTTTTGTAGTAAAAGATCCCAAAACCACTAGGCCAGTGTTATATATTTTGTTCAGTTGAGTACTTACAATATCCCAAATGTTTCCAACTATTTGTAAATTGTGAAAAAATTGCTATTTTAACTAAGGACCGGGACGTGTCAACATAGCGTTTGAGCGAGTCGCCTGTCAGTCGCGTCATATCTGCGTTACCCTTGGTTTTATTCTGCAGAAGCGCTTTACTCTTAGCAGTGTGAACAAGTCACAGCAGCGCCGAGCGAACGCACAGAGTTATGTCAGAACATCATTTTAAACACACTTAAATGTATCTAATATGATAAACAGAGCTGCTTTACCTCATACTCATGACGGGAAAAAGCGGAAGTGCGAGCGCCCGGCGACTGTGTCCCGTCCCGTCATAATAAAAGTCCCGGTACTCGTGAGCCGTGTGTTTGTGTATCAATCGCTCCAGCGGCCGTGCTCAGCTCCACAACACTCGGTCCTGCTCTGCTTCACACTACAGTAATGTTAATAACCGCATCCATGAACATGATTTCTGCCCGTGTCCTATTTTCCACCGGCTGTGAGGTGAAGACCACATGTCCCAAGATACTGCGCTCACACTTGGCGTCATCAAACTACGCCTTTGTTTAGAATAGGTGCCCTCTAGTGGACGGAAAGTTGCATAGTGCACCTTTAACTAATGCATTACCCAAGGTTAACAAATGGTAATTGTAGGCATTTACTGTAACGTATAACTTGTCCCAGACTATTTGCTGTATGAACACGTTTACCTCAAATCATGCAACGTGTTAAGGCGGCTTTTCTGACCAACTGAAGTTTGGTTAGATTGTCACCTGTAAAATATAATATATATTTTAACTCTATATTATACATAGAAAGTGTCATAGAATATCATATGACTCGTTTGAAATGATCAACCAGCTAGCAATGCCCTAGTAACGCACACAAACCAGTGACAGCGACTTTCGCATGGGCAAGTCATGTTTTCTTCTGAAAGAAATGGAGTTCATTGTGAAGTTTGAAGGATTGTGAGATGAATAACACATGGGGAGGGATTTGGCGCAGGCCGGCTGGAGTGTGTGGTGAGGGCTCAAGCTGATGCAGCATTCTCCCACAACTGCACATGACATAACACCACACACTTCAGCACAAACGGGCAGATAAATAAATAACAAACGCGCCGTATGCAGCATCCTCCGGCATATGCGCAGCTTTTAGTGATGTGCTGTGACTGTACCACTTGCTCTTTCTTGAATTAGCATCTGACCTTGGTGTGTGCGTCATATACACGCTAACGCCGCATTTCCCCCCCAGCGAGGGGACGTGCAGTGACATTGACTCATTGTTTGTTCCAATCTGTTTGCACTGTAAAAAAAAAGCCTTGCAGAAGTCGCACTGCTGCTGCTGCTGATTCAGAGACTTGTGCTCAACACTCTCAGCGATTAAAATATAGAAGTGTTGCCACTTCGGTGGGGGATTTGGGAGCGCACAGCATTATTTAACGAGGGCGATATCATTTATTCATTGTGTATGTTTTGCTCCTTCTGCACCTCACAGTGCCATCTGCTGTATAGTGCTGTATTAAATCACACGGAGCTGAGGAATTCTATCAGGCCATGAGAGGAAAAAATAAGTCTTCACACAAAGAGTGGTTTACTGCGACAAAACCACAAATACAGCCCCATACGCAACAAACTGCGATGCACTGTGTATTCTGACACCTTTCTCTCAGAACCAGCATTAACTTCTTGAGCAATTTGGGCTACAGTAGCTCGTCTGTTTGATCGGACCACACGGGCCAGCCATCACTCCCCACGTGCATCAATGAGCCTTGGCCACTCATGACCCTGTCGCTGGTTCACCACTGTTCCTTCCTTGGAGCACTTTTGATACTGACCACTGCAGACCGGGAACACCCCACAAGAGCTGCAGTTTTGGAGATGCTCTCACCCAGTCGTATATATATATATATATATATATATATATATATATATATATATATATATATATATATATATATATATATATATATATATATATATATATATATATATATATATATATATATATATATATATATATATATATATTATTACTATTATTATTATTTATTTATTTATTTATTTATTTATTTATTTATTTATTTATTTATTTATTTATTTATTTATTTATTTTCAGTACAGGCCAAAAGTTTGGACACATTACTATTTGAAATGTTTTTGAAAGAAGTTTCTTCTGCTCATCAAGCCTGCATTTATTTGATCAAAAATACAGAAAAAAATAATAATATTGTGGTATATTATTACAATTTAAAATAATGGGTTTTCAATTTATTATACTTTAAACGATCATTTATTTCTGTGATGCAAAGCTGAATTTTCAGGATCATTCCTCCAGTCTTCAGTGTCACGTGATCCTTCAGAAATCATTCTAATATGATGATTCATTTTCAAAGTTGGAAACAGTTCTGCTGCTTAACATTTTTCATAATCTGTGATACCTTTTTAGAATACTTTGATGAATAAAAGTAAAAAATAAAAACATTTTAAAAAAGAAGCAAATGTTTTAAAAATAGAAATCTTTTGTAACAACAATATACACTACTGGTCAGTAATTTGGGGTAGGTATTTTTATTTTTTATTTTTTATAAATCAATAATTTTATTCAGTAATTTTATAAATGCAGTTCTTTTGAACCTTTTATTCATCAAATATATTAAGCAGCAGAACTGTTTCCAACACTCATAATAAATCAGAATATTAGAATGATTTCTGAAGGATCACGTGACACTGAAGACTGGAGGAATGATCCTGAAAATTCAGCTTTGCATCACAGAAATAAATGATCATTTAAAGTATAATAAATTGAAAACCAAATATTTTAAATTGCAATAATATATCACAATATTAAAAAAAAAAAAATCTGTATTTTTGATCAAATAAATGCAGGCTTGATGAGCAGAAGAAACTTCTTTCAAAAACATTACAAATAGTAATGTCCAAACTTTTGGTCTGTACTGTGTATATGCCATCACCATCTAAAGCCTCTAAAGGTAATTTTTAAAAACAGATTAAATATAATCTTTATAAAACATTCTAAAGATGTGATACCTGATTGATTTGTATCATTTAATTATTTATTTTAGTTTTTACTGATATTTGGCATTATGTTTATTATTCTCTTGTGCTGATAAATGTCAGCAGCAGCACTCATTTTGACAGCAGTGGGACTTTTATTTTATTTTACAGCACTAAAAATGCCATCACCTGATTGCAGATGCTAGTGTAATCTTTAAATCTTTGATATCAGACTGTGCTGTGCTACATCCAATTTCCCGCTGTATGTTAAATTCAACGTCATGTCACTGTGTACTTTATGTAAAATCAGCGTTACCTGGTTTTTATTTGGCAATATATAATTCCCAGTGTGCACAAACTTACCATATTACTGAGTACACTGGTTACAGTGTTTACGTCCTTTTATTTATGTTTTATTTTTTTATTTGTGAATACTGTAATATGATTACAGAATCAAGAAGTTGCAAAAGCATGAATAAATCTAATTTCATAGATTTTTCAATAAGGTATTTTTTAGAAAGCAATTTTTATGCTTGTTATTTACTTGAAATAGTGTAATATCATATATATCGGCCATTGGTCACCCTGCTCTCTAAAATATTATTTTGGCTATCAAAAAAAAAAAAAAAAAATATCAGTCAACCACTTAATAGTATAGAATTAAAATTTTGGTCATTTATTTATTTTCAGCCTTAATATGACCAACAGAAAAGCGACTGTAAAGCTGTAAAAAACCCTGTATGCATTGATAGGTCTGTCATATATGTGCTCATGTAATCCACTTACCTCAGTGATGTTATGAATGAAACTGCAGCTGGATGATGATGGAAACATGGGCGGGACTAGACTGGCAGAAGTTGGCGCACAGCCCTTCCGTTTTTCTGCATAATTAAAGCAGAGTTTCCTAGCAGCAGAGTTTCTCGGGTGGACGAGTGCCAGAACACACAGGTCATGTGATGAGCATGACCTTTCAGCAGAGTGCAGAGCTCTTCAGATACTTCAAACTCAATGAACACCAGTGCTATTTTAGATACAATTGAGATAGTATTATAGTTTGTATTCATATCGTGAAATAGTTTTTAATTTCTCAGTTGAGTACTGTTTTGGTAAAAGTTAAGTAATTTTGTTGTTTTGTAATTTTTACATATTTTATATAGATTTTATTCATTTCAGTTTTAGTTATTTTAGCGAAGTCAATGAAGTCAATTTAAAATTATAAAATACCAATTAGGCATGTGACTGCATAATCTTTGCTGATTTGTGTTTGTAAAGATGATATCAAAATGTACTTTCTTTAATATGGTTTATTTTAAAGGCGCAGTGTGTAGTACTTGTGTAGGATCTATTGACAGAAATTTAATATAATGCATAATAACTATGTTTTTAGTGATGCGTAAAGACCTTATATAATGAATCGTTATGTTTTTATTACCTTAGAATGAGCCATTTTTATCTCCATAAACGCACATCCCCTTACAGTGAAGTCGCCATTTTGCACCGCCATGTTTCTACAGTAGCCCTAAATGGACAAATTTCTCAACAGTGCGCTAGCTACTCTCTGCCGACAACATTTTTGTCCTGTGTCGGCCACCATAGCTTCTCTATGTGCTTTGAAGGGCGGGGTGAGCGATGGTGATTGCAATTCAGAACCTCACCACTAGATGCCGCTAAAATTCACATACTGCACCTTTAAATGACCCCCCCCCCCAAAAAAAATTTTTTGTCCTTTATAAGACATTAGACAATTTACTAATCCAAAAATTTATTAGTTTATTTATTGTTGATGTAACCACGACCATGTGAGCAGGTAAAAATATTCACCAATAACATCATAGTTTTTATACTTTTCCATACAATAAAATGTTGGAAAATAACAAATAAAACAAAATCTAATCCACATAAAATGTTATTGTAAACAATAACAATTCATTATTGCTATTATTATGATATGAAGTTATTTTTTTTTTTACTTTATGGTAGTTTTTGAGCAATGGAATGTGATGGCAAATATTTTTCCATACTCTTTCTGTCTGTGTGTGTGTGTGTGTGTGTGTGTGTGTGTGTGTGTGTGTGTGTGTGTGCATGCGTGCGAGCGTGCGTGCGTGCGTGCGCGCGCGCGCGTGTGTGTGTGGGTCTGACTTTGAATGAGACTCTCAGATACAGTTCATTTAATTTAGCTTCCTCTGAAACTTCCATCCACCGCAAATGTTTTAGGCCAAAACTCTGGAGAATCCGCAGATATGCTTCAAACGTATTTGCTCAAAGGAAAAAGCATGACCACAGGAATGCACAAGCAGATATTTGATCTGCGAGAGACCCCATAGTGCTCTGTAATGACTTTGGAAGAAGGTAGAGAAGCCCTGCTCGGCTTCAAAGCTCTGGCCACCCTTCAGCCCCCGGCACCATGGTAAATGACCTGTTAAAATCCACAGAGGGAAAGTGCAGAGATTACTGGAAACAAAAGCAACTGAGTTGCGGTAATGAGCTTTTGATGTTTGTGACAATGGGAGCCATCAGTTTCGAGGGAAACAAGAAAGGAAGACATATTTAGAAGGGGTCTGCTGTTCCTTTGAACAATTGGAGCATCAGTTTTCAGAACAGTGACAGAACTTGTGCATTATGGGTGTATTTAAAGCATTTAGATAATTTTACACATTGGCTTATTTAATGCAAATGGTGTACGGCCACATGGAAAGACACTCATTGACAAAGCCGTTGGTTTTCTTCTTCTGGCTAAGTAGGAACACTTAACAGCCAGTTATCTCACACTGGCCAAATATTGGCAGGTTCTTTGCCCAAGCTGATATATCTGCCAATCCTTCCCCATATTGTGTGCTAGAATAAGAGAGAGACAGAGACAGAGAGACTGGCCACAGTTGTGTTTTCTCATCAACAGGCTCAAGAATCGGGAATTTGTAAGGGAAATCCATGGAATTGAATATGTTCCTTGAAGTTCACTTATAAAGTTAATACAGTTTTGCAACAACAACAAAAACATACAGTATGTGGAAAAACATTTATTTTCTACCCTCATTCTGACCCTCTGTCTGAAATGATCTATTTTTAAAGGGCCGGCTCCTTGAAGACTTTTCAGTAAACAGCCACTGTCATGATTGGCTGATGTCATTGCCTAGGAAACCGTTTCAACGCCCACTCGCTATTACACAGGAGTAGGTGTTTTAAAAACATTGCCCATATAAAACTGTAATTTACAAAGCATTATGAATTAATGTTGAAGCTGCTGTCAGGTCCAATACAGTTGGTTGCTTCATATGTTAACAAAATTTTTTTTGTAAACTCTCCATTACCTAGGGTTGTGTATCGTCAAGGTCCCTTTAAGACAAGTCATTTCACTCGGCGGCCATCTTTGAAATGCCTCTCGGGCATGCAGGTGCATTTCCTATCTCTTTGAATGGGGAAACATCAAATTCTCCAAAACTGTTTGCCAATCTTATGATTAAATTTAAATCACAATTGAAATATGACAACTGTCTCATCAATTTTGTTTCTAAACACTTGTATCATAACAGAAGCACTGCATTTTTCAGCCTGGAGCTTCTTACAACAGCTGCAGTGATGCGATGACTTTACTGATCAACGAATGGCCCTTATAACTTATAAGGCGAGGCTTTTTCGTCATATTGGGTGTTGCACTTTCTCCTATTCATAAGTAATCGGAGTGCACCGTCTTCCTATATATAATTATCTATTATCTATTTGTAATTTTGATTCCAATAAGGTAAAAAAACAAATGTATATCATTCACATTTATTCTAAGTCTTATTGCAAAACATTTTGATTACAGAAACCGTAATCAAATGTAAAATAACTGCACTTTTTTTAAATAAAATATACAGTATACATTACAAATATAGTCAAAAAGTTATACAGTGAAGAAAAGCAAGTATATTTTCTCTGTGTCTTTTGTTGTTTGATTAACGTTATTGTAGAGACAGGAGCATTAATATTGGGCAGCTGTCACTTTAAGAGCTGAACGGATCAAATATACTGTTACACATGCATTTTAACTGAGTGTGTTTAGGATATTTTAAAACAACAAGTGAGTGTTTGTGTGCGTGATTTGTTTAAAATAGCATTAAAATCACTTTCTGTGAGCACGCTTTGGATGTGTGCCGCACAGAAAACAACGTGCATGTCTTGCACGTGAAGTGGTTTAAAGTCATATTAACATGCACACAAAGCAATCGATAAGAGGAATCAAAATTTTAATTTAATAACAAGTATCCGATTCCCGTCCTTAAAGGGGTGGTTGCATGCGATTACACTTTTTTAACTTTAGTTATTGTGTAATGTTGCTGCTTGACCATAAACAGTATATGCAAAGTTACAGAGCTGAAAGTTCAATGCAAACGGAGATTTTGTCTTTTAAAGTTACGGCAGTTGATTGCTTACAAAAACATCCGCTTTGAACTACAACAAGCTTCTTCCCGGGTTGGTGACATCATAAACCCTTGCTAGTCACCGCAGATGTGACTTCTTCCCGTAATGGTAAGGGGTGTGGCGTTTCTGGCAACCTGTGCTTGGCACTTCAGCCAATAAAAATACAGGAAACTACATTTGGCCATCTAACCAATCTAAGACCATTGCGTTTTTCAGAGGGATGGGCTTCATAGAAGCAGGAAGCACACCAGCCGTTCAAAGGACAGTGGAGACAGCGGTGTGGAATAAAGGTCAAATATAAGAAAGATATGGCGTTTAAAAAAAAAAGAAGTATAAAGACTAGGGCTGTCAAAGTTAACGCGTTAACGCAAATTCATGTTAACGGCACTACATTTATTAACGTGCGTTAACGCAGCGCAAATTTTCTGTTTGATCCTATAGCCCGTAGTTGGAAAAAGTGAGAGCAGTCAGACCCAAAGGATGCAGCAGCAAACATTAATAGGGAAAGAAAAGGGTTGACATTAACATTAATATTCTAAACCAAAAGTGCAGTTATTGCCTACACAAGCTACCATATTTTCTGTTTAACTTTTATTAGACTCCAGAAAGAAAAGTGCGTTTTTTCACTGAGCAGATTCTCTGCAGTCTGAGCGCGATGCACTGCAGCTCACTCTCGCTCATGTCTGAGGTAAATCATTAACACCATCGCCGCTTACAGTACACGTGTTTTATTGAACTAAATACATTACAATCGGCTAAAACGAATGCACAGGTAACTTTCCTGAACAAGCGCCCTCCCGAGGCCGTTCTACACACTGTCCACGTGAATCACGGCCCAGTTCGGCGTGCACACATTTAATAAGTATGGTTTCACTAATAATCAATGTACATTTGCATAAAGTATGCATATTTGTCCATACCCATGTTGATTAGAATATTAAAAATGTAATTTAAACTTAATTTAAGATACATTTACAATTGCTAAAAATGTGCGATTAAATTGTGATTAATTGCGAGTTAACTCATGACAATCATGCGATTAATCGCGATTCAATATTTTAATCGACTGACAGCCCTAATAAAGACATGTTATACTGCACCCCATAAACACAACCAATCCTAGAAAAAAACCACAGAACCACCCCTCTAAGTTTCAATTCCCAACCGTACCTTTGCCTCGTTTACAATAAAATGCTCCGAACAAACATAAAATTCTCCGATGTTATCTGGGAGTTCATTAAAAATAAACCATCCACTTCTTCCTGACGCTGAGATCCTTCTGAAGTCTTAATAGAAACGAGCAAATGAGCTGTTTAAACAGTATGTTTCAAAGCAAACGATCCTTTTTGCTTTCATTTACTCTTCCATGTCCTCTTGTCAGAAGACTCACTCGTGTGGAGTACGTCAGAGAGTGAAAAGGCATTAGTATACTGTATCCACTGTAGGCAATGTCAGTGATTATAATGGGTCATATTTGTTTTTGACATGACACTTGCATCCGGTGTAGACAAGTGTCAAAGCCTATGGTTATGACTGAACCGCAGTAGTCACGCCTATGGTGCAATGATGCAGAACTATTTGCCGATATCTTGCTGTGGAGACGGACGTCTGAGTGACGTCATAAATCCCACAGTTTCCAAAGAGCCAATGAGGAGGACGTTTGAAACTCTGAAAAAAATCTTAAATTCAGTAGCTGCTTTAAATTAAGTACAATTAACTTGGTTGTACAAGTCATTTAAACTTAAATTATGTTAAACTGACTTAAAAATCGAATTGAAGTTGAAATTGCTTAAATTATTTTGATGAGTTACAGAAATGTAAAAACATAAGTGGCCATGACTTTCCGATCATATAATGTTTTATAGTGTAGCTGATGCGAAAAAGAATTAATTCATTTTCCATTTCAATTTGATTAACGAATGATGGAAGACACCATTATCTTCACCACAAAATCAGTATATTAAAATGATTTCTGAAGAATCATGTGGAGTTGAAGCTGAGTAATGATGCTGAAAATCTAGCTTTGCCATCACAGAAATAAATTACATTTTCAAATATATTCAAATTAGAACATTTTAAACATGTAATCATATTTCACAGCATTACTGTTTTCGCTGTATTTTTGATCAAATCAATTTCAAAAATATTTTTAAAAACTTACTGACCTCAGATTTTTGAATGGTAGTGTGTATATTAAATAAACCAATAACTTGTTTATAATCTGGAAGTCTGAAAAATGGAAATAGAGTGCTCATGTTGGCGAGCTCAATGCGGGATAACAAGTGTGAAGTAAAGGAGCTAATGTACTCCAGCAATCATGAGTAAAACATTACTCACATGGCTGGAATTCAAATGATTGTGATTTGGGGTGGAAGCTAAAAGGGGAAGGATTGGCAAATACGAATGCTGTTTGAGTGAATTAGTCTAGGGAACAAAGGAAAAGTGACATTTAAGAGAGAAGCGGCCTCATTTCCTCAAAAAACGTAAGCCTTTCCTCTGCCGAGCCCACGGATGCCTGCGCAAATGTGTTTGTCATGGCCACAGCAGCCAAGTAAACAACCTGCCTGTTGCCAAGGTGACAAAAAGGCTTCTTACATAAATGTTTATTTATGAACAAATGGACTCATTTGATGTTCCGTTTCTCTGACCCCTCTGCTGCATGCTCCAAATTGATAAAAAAAAAAAAAAAAGTGTTGAGAAAAGAGCCCAAAAATAAAATAAAATAAGCTCTTCTCCAGCTGATTAGTTAATGCTTTCTTTTCTTTTCCCAGAACAGATCATGTTGCCAGTCTGAGCTTTGTTGGAAGATCAAGTGTAGTGTTGTGGCCGCAGCCTTGGGCCTTGCGTAACCTTGACAATGATTTAATCATCAGCGCACATGGAATGCAGTGCCAGCTGACCGCGCTGAACCTGTGCTCGAGAGCACCTGTCCTGGTGTCAGAAGCTCCGCCTGCCTCTAGTTGCTCTGAGTTTGAACTCTCGCTTGTGGTTGTCATTTTCCAGCTGGATGCTGGTGATGCTTAGATGGCATTGATCAGCCGCACAATGGGCTTTTAGAAACTTCTGGAAATGTGAAACATTTGATTTTTCACTGACCCTCACTAGGGGTGGCCAATAAAACAGAAGACATGATCAGCAGATAGAAATTTGTTACTCATGTTATTCATGGTTATGAACCATCTCAAAGTTTTTGCAAGCATTTTTCAGCCTTGCCAGTTTTAAGTAATTTAAATCATTCAACCTCAAGGCATTTTTTTAAAATAAAGGTTCTTTATTGGCATTGATTTAGGCAATGGCATCTTTTGGGAACTGTCACTGAAAGGTTCTTTGGGGAACCAAAAATGGTTCTTCTAAGACAGGGGTCAGCAACCTTTTTGTCATGAAGTGCCATTTTAACAGGCTAGACATCTAGACACAACCTAGCGGCAGCAAATCTAATTTGCAGCCAGGGTAATCTAGCAACTCTCCGTTGGCTTCTGAGCTGGAAAAAAAAAAAAAACCTCTGGTCAGGCCAATCACATTGTGTATAGAGTCGGTGGGCGGGCTTAACATAATGACGGCAGAGTTCCGCATGCTACTTAAAAACAAAGAAGCTGGCAAACAGTGGTCTTTCTAATTGGCTTTGGGAAGAATTCGAGTTAAGCTTTTCTTTGAGAAAAGAACAAAGAATGGCACTGAAGTCATTCTTAAGAAGGGAAGATGTTTTCGGAGTTTTGCCGACCGGATACGGCGAATGTTTAATCTATCAACGAGCTCCGCTTCACATTCTTCGTTGCTCTGCTTGGTTGTAGCACTATCCAATCGCATGCAGAGGGAGTTTAAAAGACAACCGTTCATCCAGCTTCTCAGATTGATCCCTGCCAATGGTGAGTTTCCTGACCCAATGTCTTGATGTGGGTCTGGCTTGTCAGGCTACCATTTTTAGGTTTACAAATTACTCAATGTGCCACAAACCGTATCACACCCTCCATATGTATAATTACACATAAACATATTTTCGCTATATGCTTATTTATTGACGTTCAATTCAATGAAGGCCAGATATTGGCTTATTATTCATGAGCTAATTTCAAGATCAAAAAACGCAGTTGGAGAGAGAGCAATGAAGACCACTGTGTGTTAAGCTTCATAATGTGGCGCTGAACTTTCAGTTTGATTTGTGGCAGTTTGCACACCGGCTTGCTAAAATGTATGTTACATTTTTGTGCAATGGACAAAATGAATGTTAAAGGTTGTAAGGAATGGTAAGGAATGTTCCATGAATGTTAAAGGTTCTTCATGGAACAATAGATACCTATAAAAAGTTAACATTTGTTTTGAAAAGTTTACAACTTACAACAAAATATATACGACTTGGTGAATTGGAGAAGTGGCACATGTCCCATAGGGGTGAGCAGACAGTTGAATTATTAGGGAATATGTGAAATAACATGAGTGAGCAAATAATGACATCATTTCATTTTTAGGTGAACTAGCACTTTCAGACTGACACGGTTGCACCAACCCCCCTTTTCGCTGTTATTTTTAGCTGTGATGATGAAGCATTGTTTTATTTTTAATTTACCCTTTAAATTATTAATTTTCCCGTCAAGTTTTCTGCTTGTTGACATATGTCATTCCGTGAATTGCTTTACCATTACCATGTGTATTTTCTAACATTCCTGATACAATATGAAAATGATTTTGAAACTGATTATCAAGAATGCCTGAAACAGTGACGGACAGCATTTTGGTATTGTCTCAGGATAATTAAGTCCTGAGTGCCATTCAATGTAAAAATATCCAGAATGAAGGAGGATGAAATATAATTTAAAGCAATGTAAGTCACTGGAATGACTCGAGGGATCACTTGTCAAGCAACCAATTGGTGGAACAATGCTGGCTGTAGTTTATGTATCCACCACAGAAATGGCTTATCTATTGTCATATTTCCCTATTTGTGCTATAGTGCAATGAGCAGATGTCAGTGGTCTTTATGGGCTGTGGCTGTGTATAGCTGTCAGAGGCAACTCTAACTGATCTTCTGCTGTCCACAGCACCCAACCTGAAGGGCCGGCCCCGGAAGAAGAAGCTCTCAATCTCCCAGCGGCGAGACTCGCAGGGGCAGGGCGGTACTGCCAAGGAGCCCAACGGTGTGGAGGGCAAGTCTCTTGTCAAGGTATCGATTTCACGAGTTCACACTGCATAAAATTTAGAGGGATTAAAGTTTAAATGCGTATTTGTCATTCTGTCTGGGGGGAGGGCTTCGAGCTCGGAATTTGTCCTGAACCCAGAGTACTCCCCCTGTGTATGTCAGTGGTTAGAACTAGAAGGGTGGACAAGGGGTGGTGGAGAGATGCTGATACATTGTCAATAGACTGTTGAATATATCCAGGTGCTGGGTAAATGTTTATTTCTTTTAATTTTGATGATTAAAACTGACAACTGATAAGGAAAATCCCAAATTCAGTATCTCAGAAAATTAGAATATTGTGAAAGTTTCAGTATTGAAGACATCTGGGGCCAAACTCTAATCAGCTAATTAACGCAAAACACCTGCAAGACCTTTAAATGATCTCTCAGCCTAGTTCTGTAGGCTACACAATCACGGGGAAGACTGCTGACTTGACATTCGTCTGAAACACGACCACAAGGAGGGCAAGACACAAAAGGTTATTGCAAAAGAGGCTGGCTGTTCACAGAGCTCTGTGTCCAAGCACATTAAAGAGAGATGAAGGGAAGGAAAAGATGTGGTAAAAAAAAAAAAAGTGTACAAGCAATAGGGATAACTGCACCCTGGAGAGGATTGTGAAACAAAACCCATTAAAAATGTGGGGAAGATTCACAAAGAGTGGACTGCAGCTGGAGTCAGTGCTTTAAAAACCACTACGCACAGACGCATGGGTTTCAGCTGTCACATTTCTTGTGTCAAGACATTCTTGAACAACGCCTGGGCTAAAGACAAAAAGGACTGCTTAGTGGTCCAAAGTTACGTTCTCTGATGAAAGTAAATTTTGCATTGCCTTTGGATCAAGGTCCTAGAGCCTGGGGGAAGAGAGGAGAGGCACACAATCCACGTTGCTTGAGATACAGTGTAAAGTTTCCACAGTCAGTGATGGTTTGGGGATGCCATGTTATCTGCTGGTGTTGGTCCACTGTGTTTTTTTGAGTTCTAATATCAACATAGCAGTATACCAGGAAGTTTTAGAGCATTTTGTGCTTCCTGCTGCTGACCAACTTTATGGAGATGCAGATTTCATTTTCCAACAGGACTTGGCAGGTGTACACAGTGCCAAAGTAACCAGTACCTGGTTTAAGGGCCAATTACGAACAGGGATACCATGGTCCTTAAACCAGGTACTGGTTAGATTTTCTATGGGGTATTGTGAAGAGGAAGATGTGATATGCCAGACCCAACAATGCAGAAGAGCTGAAGGCCACTATCAGAGCAACCTGGGCTCTCATAACACCTGAGCAGTGCCACAGACTGATCGACTCCATGCCAAACGCATTGCTGTAGTAATTCAGGCAAAAGAAGCCCCAACTAAGTATTGAGTGCTCTACATGCTCATACTTTTCATGTTCATACTTTCAGTTGGCCAAGATTTCTAAAAATCTTTTCTTTGTATTGGTCTCAAGTAATATTCAAATTTTCTGAGATACTGAATTTCGGAATTTCCGCATTTGTCATTTATAATCATCAAACTTAAAAGAAATAAACATTTGCAATATATCAGTATGTGTGTAATGAATGAATATATATATATATATATATATATATATATATATATATATATATATATATATATATATATATATATATATATATATATATATATATATATATATATACCTCTTATTGTTGTTTGGCTTAGTGCTCTCCACTCATGTCAATTACCTCTTGAAATTATGGTCAATACAGATTACAAGATAATTATTCATATTATGAATAACACATAGTCTCTTAGACTATCCGCATAAGGTCTGAAATGCTGAAATGCATTTATTTATTAATGTGATTCAAATATTTGAAGACATTATATCCTAAACCCTAATACAGTTTTATATAAATTATACAGTAATAAATGTATTTTAATTTATATTAAATTGGCAGTATATAATAATTACTAAATAAAGAACATTTTTTGAACATTTATTTTTAATGTGAGATTAATATACACTTAAAGTACTAGACTAGTAGGAGAGTTTCTGAACATTATAAAAAATATATAATAATAAAGGTAAAAATATTAAATATAATGGAAAAAAATATCAAATAATTTCAACACATCAGCAATGGCATTTTACACTGGTCACAGATATATGAATGTTTTTTGTTTGTTTTAGTTAGTTTTTAGATTAGCTCAGTCTCGGTTTCAATCCATCAATTTGAAGTACTTCCCTCCTCTTCCTGTTGTTTGGCATTTAGTATTTTTTGTTTCTTCAGATTCCCATGGCTGAGAAATGGGCTACAATTGTTATTCTTCTTGATATTTTATCAACCTTTGCCCTTGCATGTCATTTCCTGTCCATTCTCCTGCCAGCATGAGGGCAGTGTTTTATGGTTTTCCTCATCTGGATGAATATTTGTCCAGCAGAACAGCAGCTAATTCACTCCAGCTTTGTTGAGAAGCTTAAAAACATGCAGTGATCTAAACCAGCCCTTACTCTGTTTTTAAGATGTGATCTAATGCAGCTCATAATTGTTTATATTGTTCCAAAAAGTAAACTGTATTATCGCACAGCTCTATATAAAAAGAATGTATATTATATCCAACTTTATGTGCTTACATGCAGTACGCTCACAGTATTGCCCAGCTCTAATATGCTAAATGATTACAATCATAAAAGTATTGAAATATTATTAATATTAACACCATTTTCTGTAAAGCTACTTTGAAACAATTTGTATTATGAGAAATGATATACAAATACATTTGACTTGCCTTGACCCCTTCAGTTGCTTTACCCAGGATGCAACAAAAAATATTAATTTGACCTCAGTAATATAAATAAGTTGTAAATGAAAACAAAGGGTTTTGTTCTGTAACAGCTCTCATATGATAGAGAACATATACTTCACAAAGCATGTTCTACTACTTCCAGGGTGTGTTTAATTCATGTCAATGTAACCTAATACTTCAGCGTTTCATTCTTTGACTTTGACTCTTTTTTCGTATTCGTTCACATATTCCACTGGCCTTGATAACGCCTTTTGGAAAATAAATTCTCTTGATTATCGGGAACAGATGGTTAAACAGACGTGTGTGGGCCAGCGATGACTGCAGTGTGTGACAGCATGATGGGGCCTGACACTGTAAAACTCACTCCAGAACAGTTCTCATACACTCACTCCTGGGTCAGAACATGTTTGAGAATTCGTCATGGTATTGAGAAAATGCACAGAATTTCTTACGCAACTGAAAACAATCAACATGTAAAGCAGTGGTTTTCATTTGGTAGGTCACAGGCTTTCATTGCCTTTCGAAGGTTTGGGTTTCAGAAATAATTTTTTTTAAAGATTTTTTTATTAAAAATAATTAAATAACTTTTATTCAGGAAGAACACTTGATCAAAAGTTGTAGTAAAGACTTAACGCTGTTACAAAAGATTTCTATCCCAAATAAATGGTGTTATATTTATCAAAGAGTCTGCCATTTTAATTATTATTCTTGAGCACCATATCAGCATATTCAAATTATTTCTGAAGGATCATGTGACATATTTTCTTTTCATTATTACTTTTTTACTGTATTTTTGATCCTTGGTGAGCATAAAATAAAAATCTTACCAACCCCAAACGTTACTGGACATCAAAATAATAAGTTCCTTTAAAGAAAATAAAGAATGAAATAATTTTTTTCTGACCACAGTGATACATTTTTAAGCATAAATCTAACAGGAGTTAGTGGTGTCAATGCTTAAAACAAGCAAAAACAATAAGCCTGTGATGACAATGTATCCAGTTTTAAGAATGTTTTAATAATGTCACTGGAAAACAAGACAATAAAACGGATTAAGATTTTTTTCCCCAGTGATGAAGCAAAATTATCGCTAAAGATGATCTCACTATTAACTAGTTACTTATTAGCGTGCATATTACTAGGATATTGGCTGTTTTATTAGTACGTGTGAAGCCCATATCAATGCCTTATTCTGCATGACCTTATTCTACATCCCTTAATCCTTCCCAATTTCCTACAAAAACGACCTTATTAACTATTAATATGTAGTAAATTAGGAGTTTATTGAGACAAAAGTCGTTAATGTTGAATATGTGTTCCTCCAAATGAAGTGTTACCGAAAACTCTTTTTGAGAGACACTGATGCGCAGTAGAAGATGCATTATCTTTTCATATTGTGATCATTTGATGCAGTTCTGATATTATCCACCTAGACTTTTCAATATTATGAAATATTTATTTTTTCTATGTTATGTTTAGATGAAGGTGGACTCAAAATCAGGAGTGACCAAGCCCAGAAACAACAGTAGCAGCAGTTGGAAAAAAGTGACGTCCGAGGACAAACCGAAGGTTGAAGGAGGTGAGGAGTGCCGCACAGATGAGCAGGCCTTCCTGGTGGCACTGTACAAGTACATGAAAGAGAGGAAAACTCCCATTGAGAGGATACCATACCTGGGCTTCAAACAGAGTAAGTACAGCTTCTTAACCTCCTCCTCCGTAACAGAGCCCTGAAGATCTCGAGTGATACTTTTGTCATCATCCTCGGAGCCAAATTGAAAAAAATTGCTTGCGCCATTTTTCGGCCACTAGTTCAAGGGGAAATTGATGGCATTTCAAAAAGGGAAGCATGTTCGAAAGTATCTGTTTTCTATAAAAGAAAGTGTGTGGGTGTGTGGGTGTGGGGGGGGGGGGGGCTTACCCATATGTCATTCCAGCCTGATCTTCTTTCTTCTCATTTGCTGTTAATGAGGCTAGTTTTGTGTGTCATAAAAAAACAATATGGTTTGGAAAGACAGGGTGAGAGAAAAAAAAATGTATATATATATATATATATATATAGAGAGAGAGAGAGAGAGAGAGAGAGAGAGAGAGAGAGAGAGAGAGAGAGAGAGAGAGAGAGAGAGAGAGAGAGAGAGAGAGAGAGAGAGAGAGAGAGAGAGAGAGAGAGAGAGAGAGAGAGAGAGAGAGAGAGAGAGAGAGAGAGAGAGAGAGAGAAATATTTCATTTTTGGGTGAACTATTTCTTTTGAAATTGTGTCCATCCAGCTCACACTAAACACCCTGCAGTGTTTGCAGTGGCCCAAAACAGCAAAAAAATGTGTAATTTATATTTCAAAGTTGCAAAGTAGGTCAACATAACTTGAAAAAAAAACATATAAATACAATTATTCCCAGGCAGCTCTGTGGATCGCTTTAATGTAACATATCCAGCTCTGACCTGCAGTACACAGTGTGAATAAACAAGTAGCTTAACGCCTAACTCAAATAAAGTATGCAAGCAATCTGTTTCTATTTAAATGCAGACAGCAGAGATTTTATTATTCATAATCTTTCCCCTTGACTTTCAACACTGTTGTCAGTCAAAAAAATATTGCGTTTCTGCATAGAAATATGCACAAGCCAGCCACATCCAGCCTAAATCTCGGTCTATAAATTAATATCACTAAATAATAGCTCTGTTCCAAAACATATTCAGCTGCCTAAAACATAATTATGATGACTTCTAAAATACTTAATCTGGCCAGATTCTAAGACACATGTACTATATTTAACTGTTGAGGGAGGCAAACACATAATGCATTGTGTGTTAAGGCCATATCAAACCCTCTTTTGCCTTTAAAAAACATAAATATTTTCTAAAGACGCAATGAAAAAAAGCACTAAAAAGGTCTGGACACAGTTATTTTTGTGGATGAATTTATTGCATAGAAATCCCCTTTCAGACACCAACTTTATGGGAGGGAATTAGGTAATTTAAGGTTTACTGGTGTTTGTGCCATTATTTACAGATCAAAAAAGCACATCTTAAATCAATGCTAATTTGCGCTCTTGATAGATTGCGTTGGTCATTATAGAAATCATCCGGCTGTGTCTGTGTTCTTTAATGTGCGTGTCGTCAGTAGACACTCCCATTGGAGCTTTTGTGTTTTTTTTGCGATCTCAACCTAATTTGCCCTTAGAATCAATGAATGCAGCAAATATTATTTAAAATATCTCATACTAATGTACTATCTATGTATTATATTATCTCTGCTTGAGTATTGCAACTTTGCAACATGCTAATACCAATCTCTATTGGCATTAACTTCAAACAGGTAAAAGCACTATTTGTGTGGTTTCATTTCAATTCGCTTGGAGCCTTAGAATGTAGGATCCCATTACATTATATGGAATACATCTGTTGACTGACTTGAAGCCTATTATTTGAGTTTTATGTAGAAGAATCATTCACTGTTATCATGATCAAATAGAGGCATATTTGATGTACGTCAAGATGTAGGAGTCTCCGCGAGCGCCCAGAGAGCAGATGAGACGTACTCTGCCATGTTCTTACTCACACTTCAGATGCTCGTCACTATAAACCTTTTTTTACCCTTGCATAGTGTGACACATACTTTTTGTGGAGGGTGATTCATACTTCTATGAAATCAGTGAATGAGGCATCAGTATTCTGTCTTAAAAGTGAGACAAATTAAACATTCTATCTGACAAATAATGTGTTCAAGTGTTAATAAATTGATTTGTCATCTTAAGCTAAATTAAAGAAATAATTCCCAAAAACGTCTCATTCTTCTGTTTAATCTGTCTTTAATAAACACTGATCAAACGCACATAAACAGAGCACATGAAATATGGTCAAGAACATGGTCAAGAACCAAGATGGTCAAGAAATATGGTTTATATTATTATACCAATAATTTATTGGTTCTTGCACATCAAGCAAGCACTTAAAGGTGCCCTAGAATGAAAAAAAAAGTAACCTTGCCATAGTGAAATAATAAGTGTTCAGTACATGGACATCACATACTGTGAGTCTCAAACACCATTGCCTCCTCCTTCATAAGTAAATCTCATGCATGAAAAACATCACAGAAAAATAGGCTAATCTCAACATAATGCCAACTGTGACACAATCACTGGGATCATTAATATGTACGCACATTAGCATATGTCATCATCAGGTAAACAAGCGACAACCGAGAATAGCGAAAACAGCAGCTCATGGACACACACGTCATGTTCCAGGCTGTGCAGGGGACGTGAGGACTTTTCTTACCCTTCCCACAGATAAAAATGTCTACAGTCATGGTTGATGTTTATAATCGGATACTGCAACCACAAGAAAGTGGCAATTACATCTGTATTCCTGCAAGCAGTAAGTAGCGATTTAAGTAGCGAATGTAATTTGAATTACAAAATACAACCGTAGATACGCATGTCATACTACGTTAGTTTAGTTGCTTACAGATCGTTCACTCGATCCTTCTAACTAACGTCACCTTCTCCACCATATAATTTAAAACGATAGTTGACAAGGATTGTGAATAACGTTATATAAACATGCAATATCACTGACGAAAAAAGACAGAGTCTAAAATGTAGTTTAAAAAGATAAGAACTTGAACAAAAAGCACTGGTTTTGGATTTGTCGGAGGGAAAGAAGAGTGTTAAAGTGTTTGTGCTTGCTGTTGCCAGATTTCAGTAATTTAAATTCCCCAATCAGAGCTTTTCTGTGAAAAGAACACGTATACTATCCAGTGTTTTACCTAAACGTGCAATCTGGCAACCATGTGCACACTCGCTCTCTAATTTATAGGGTTGTAAATGGACCTGTAAAACTGTATCTGGACCATTTTTGCCCTTAAATAAGCCACATACCCTCTTTGTAGATATCAGAGAACAATTATTGTTTCAAATCATTCTAGGGCACCTTTAAATTTCCGCTTACCATATTTGATGTCTATGGGCCCTATCATACACCTGGCGCAGTGCGACGCCAGAAGTGACGCAAGTATTTTGTGTTTGCTAGATTCAGCCCGACACATTTATTATTTTCACGTCCTGCGCTACACGTTGCTTAGTAGCAAATGTAGCAAATCTGTTCGCCCATCAACGTGCTGATCTAAAAAAAAAAGGAGGTGTGTTCTGGTGCATTGTTGGCACATTGCTATTTTGAGGAAATGAAAACGACTGCGCCATTGACCAACAAAAATCTCTAAAGTCAATAGCGCAATATTTTTTGTGTTATTTCAAGGGTTTTTTAGTAATATGTGTTAGTAATATGTGCCTATGGGGGGTGCACAGCGTATGTACACTGCTTATCACACACACAGGAAGGCAGCAGCACACAAACATTTTTGAATATTAAAAATAAAAGGATTGCAATGTAAAGGCTATTATTGTGTACATAAAGATGAAAATGCCTACATGTCATGATGGATAGTCATTGCATGTATCAGAATGGCCTATTTGCAGTAATGATGAATTAAATTGGCTATTTATTTAACCAATTGTGGCAAATAGGAGTGTCTATAGTCCGACATGAAAATAGCGAATCCGTCATGGTGCGAGCGCAACTGGCTTTTAAAGGGAATGAGAGATGAGACTCTGATTGGTTTATTGCATGTTATGCCCAAAACACAGCCATAACTCATTAAGAGACTAGAGACAACCCTTTTAGACCATGTACCTGACCGTTTCTTCCTTCGTTAAACTAGCAAAGTGGATTTGGAGACTCTATTCTGAGAAATTCGCTATTCCCTAAGTGCAGCTGCGCCATGCGCTTCAGACCATGGGCTCAGATCGTTAAAATGGGACCCAAAATGTGATGATCAATGCTTATATATGAATAAAAGCCTAAATTGTCGGAAGTGAAAACCGCTTTATTGATTTATATGGAGTTATTTTACAATCTCTTATGAACTGTGCAAGTTTAAGGTGAATAGACTTTTCAAATGAGGGAAAGAAGTCTCTCAGGCTTTATTAAAAATATCTTCATTTATGTCTTTGGTTTGGAATGACATGAGGATGAGTAAGTGATGACAGAATATTCATTTTGGGGTAGGATGTTGGGAGATAATTTTGCCTTCAGAAAGGTAACAAGAGTTCACTTTAACCTGGTTGATAATTCTACAGAAAAATGGTATACTGTATAAATCAACTAAAATCTAAAGAAACATTAAAGACAAAAATCGCATGAAGAAAGGCAATATTTTAAACTTGTCCCTAAAGGGTTTATTCACCCAAAAATGAAAATTCTTTCATCATTTACTCGCCATCAAGTTGTTCCAAACCTGTATGAGTTTCTGTCTTCTGTTGAACACAAAAGATAGTTTACATAATGTGGGTAAATACTTGACGGTAGCATAGCATTTTTTTCCTACTATAGAATTCAATGGCTACTATTACAGGTCGATTGTTTGATTACCAACATTCTTTAAAAGATCTTCTTTTGTGTTCAGAAGACAGAAACTCATACAGGAGGGTAAGTAAATAATGACAGATTTTTTTTGGGGGGGTGAACTGTTTCTTTAAGGTGAACTTCTTCAGTGACAAGCTCTTTTTTGCACGTTTTCCCAGCAGAATTTGTACTATTGCTGATGTATCAAAGTACCAGAGAGCAGCTCTCGGCTGCAAGTTTAATGCCATTCAGTCGACTTAAAAACAACTCGCCCCGTAACACGACGGTCCATCAGAAGTAGCTATTGGGAGGAGGCAAAAATCAATATGGCCCGATATAAGGGCAGACAAACACCGCTCTCGCTCTGAAAAATGCAGTGGCTTTGTGTTCACGGCGATTGAATCTTGATTGATTAGTCCCCCAGCAGCAAAGTCTCTCATTAATTTCTGCTGTGCCTTATTCATAAATGTGGCACAGCTCTGCTTCATTAAACTGACACAAATTTATTTAGCTTCATCCTTTTTCATTCTCGCTCACTCTCTTGGAGACCCCTGCTTAGCATTTGTTCATATGGCGAAAATTAAACGACGGGGAATGGATTGTCGACAAGCGTTTCAAGTCATGTTTCAGTTTTTATTTGATGTTCGATTGATTTGAAGAGGGTGTTAATACGGCTGTGTTCGGAATGGAATGATAGCATACTTTATATTGCACAGTATACACTATATATTCTGTCTACTATTATTAACATGTCGGTAGAGAAGCATGTGGAGTACAACAGGCTAAAGGCACACCTTAAGAAAAAAATGTGTACATTGCACAACCATATTCTATGATTGCAGATTGTTTGCATTGAACATTTATGGTGAAAATAAATCATAAAAGTAGTTTATTTTGTTTTTAAAAAATATCTGTGTGCAAAAGGTATTGCATACAGTATTAATATATATATACTTTAGCTAAAATAATGTTTTTAATAATGAAAAGTTAATACTTTTGTTTAAGACAACTACTTTAGCAAAGGTTGTTCTATTTTCAGTTTATTTTGATAATTATAAAATAATTAATTTGTGTTCAAGAAATACTGTCATTAAAATGCTGTATGTTAATATTAAAATATACTTAAATACAGAAACCAAATTATTTTAAAAGGTAAAAATTCTGAAAGCATTGAATGAGATCTCCTAATAATTTAATATAGATTTACATCATATTACAATAAATCATATTTTATTATCATAATATTAAATATGATGGTTTTATTATAATTGATTATCTAAGGTGGACACCCAACTTAATATGTAATATTTACCATATGTATCTAACCATATCATGTCAACAAATAGAAAAGTCAGCCATCTATTTATTATTATGTTTTATTTTTATAGAAATGTTGTATTATTATGCCTTTCGTCCCAACAGCAGAGGCACCTTTTACCCCAAATACATACTTTAACATATTCTTCTGTTATTGAAACACTGTTGACTTAATTATCTTGAACAAAACTGAAAATCATTAACAAGACCTTTGTCTCAAATTATATTCAATATTTGTACTGATTCTTATTTACTAGTGTACTTAAAAAACAACAAATATTAAATCAAATTAGCTCAAAATCAACTTTACGTTGCTCCCTGCGATCACGTCAAGGATGAGAAAAAATTCCATCTGCATCATGAAAAGCAGATGTTTTAGAAAGAGCTGCTGCAAGTTTTTGTGCCATTTAGTGGTTTAGAGGAAAATCAAATCAAATGCGCCTTCGGCCCTGTTGTACTCTACTATATAGCAAATCTCAACTGCTTGATTGTTATATCATTGCAAGGTTATTTCCCAGCTTGAATCTGCTAAATGAGACCATAAGGCATGAAGATATTTCAAACATTAACATCAGGATGTTCTGCTGCTTTGAAACTGTATTGTGAAAAGCGTTACAAATCAAATTGATTTGAATTGCCTATTAAACGGTAATGTCACATAGACGCCACATGACCTTATTAATTGTCAAATGAGATGTGTAATTACTTCCAGCCCAATGATGACCACACTGGAAGTTTAGTCCGTTGCATTGTGGGGTACAGTAGTGCATACTGAATACTGCATTTTTGCATACAGTAGAACATGCGCAGTGTACACTGATGATGCCAAACTAAGAATAGTGTAGCAGCATGCTATTCCGAATACGGCCTGTGCGAACATTTCCTTCTGCTCTCCTGTGGAACTAATCGTCATCCTTGTTATCCTTCTTACAGTAAACCTTTGGACTATGTTTCAAGCGGCTCAGAAACTGGGAGGATACGAGGTGGTGAGTGTTTACACAATTTGTTTGAAATCCAGTGCCTTTGGCAGCACGCTTTTTCCTTTGGCTCTGAAAGATTCCTAAAAAAAACACACACACAAAAACAGCAAGAGTTTAGTTTTTTTCCAGCCTGCCATGTAATGTGTGTTTACTAGACTCTGGCCTGGATGCGGAACTCTCTCAGATCCAAATTTGGCCAGAGCGCTCGCAGTTGTTATAAAATCTACAAGTGGAAAACACGTGTAACCCTTTTGCGGTGGAGGAAATTGGTCGGGGCCTGTTCACTACCCATGTTGAGGCTCTTAAGGGACCATTATTGTGCAACAAGCGAATTGCACAATAAAGGGAATTCGCTTGGCAGCTTATCTGACATCTGCTCTGCTAAAGTATGGTGAAAACATTAAAGTCCCTTCTATGTGACCAGCTATTCAGTATTTTCAGTGTCTCCGTATTCATTCATCAACGCTGAAGTTAGTTAGATTAAGAGCAAACAGGAAACAGCTTCTCGCTCCTGCGCGCTTTTCATCCGATCTATCGATACCGCTGCCTGCTTTTCGCAAGCGCGCAGTCGTTTTTCTGTCCCCACAGAATGCTTGGCTTTATATGCAGCCGACATCTGTAATGAAAATCATTGTGCAGGAGGAGTCATGATGTCATTGGAAACATTTACATCGCTCAAAAAGATCCTCTCCTGGGGTTGAACTGTACTTGACTGTTTTAACACCGCAACTGTACTCCATACCCCAAACCTGCCTCGTACACAATGGCGACGTTAAAACAAACAGCAGTCAAGGGCTATTATAACTGAGGGAGTTTAGAAGCCATAGAGGTGCATGAGATTCTGTTCTCATGCTGTCAAAACTGCAAACGCTTCATTAAACGCCGTAGGAGACAGCAGATGCCCTACTCAGTAAGTCAACTTACCGAAGGAAAGTACAGCTCATGGTCAACGATATTTTAATTGAAGTGTTTCTACAATCAAATGGATTGTAGTGATTAGGTCTCCATGGACATTGGGTCACACTATATTCCAGAACACTCTGAGAATATTCTACTTATTTGTGTTGTAACTAGTCTGTGGTGAATGCATTGGACTAAATCACACATGCATTAATTTCCCAGCACTTGATGCATGCGGTTTTCCACAGAATGCATTTTATTGAGAGAGGCAGCCATTAGCCGAGGGAAACAGCCATTAAAAATCTTTTAACCCTCGTACACTGAATGCACTAAAGGTCTCTCATGAATATTAATCGCTGTGTATGTGAATTATGTTAATCCGGTATGTGTTTTCTTTTTTCCTGTTCAGTTAAGAGTACGCTTGCATCAGTTTCATTTCTAAAACTCAATCTAATGACCTTGCATGGGACATCATGTGTTCGGTGTCTGTTTAATGTCTGTTTATTTCATTTCTGCTCCATGCACACATCCATTACATGAACGTCTTTGCCTCCCATAATGGACTCTTCCCATTGCAGATCACAGCGCGACGACAGTGGAAAAATGTATATGATGAACTGGGCGGCAACCCGGGAAGCACTAGTGCCGCCACGTGCACACGAAGACACTACGAGAGGTAAGTCTTCTCATTTGCTCATTAGCCCGCTCAGTTCACATTTTCTGTTCCGATTTTTGGTTGGAATCTGCAGAATTCTGTGGAACTGATTCAGATATTGTAATATGTGTTAAACGATGCTGAGAGTGTTAAAGTTCTATTGGTAGCTGCAAGAATAATTAGACAAAATCATTAATAAAAAGGGAAGCGGAAGGCAGGGAGGCATTTGTAGCAATTCTGTGGACTTTTCTGTGAGAGTCTGCTCTTTAGTATGCTTATTCATGATAGGATGTGCCCATTAAAAAACACACTGACACTGTTGATTTTATTTTTACACCCCATATTATTAGCAGCACTACATGAAAGCTGTGCCTGCAGAAAGCTCAGCAGATTTCTGCAGATTTGGAACACCCAAATTATCATTTTCATAAGTTTAATCACTTCATGTCCTACTTAACTTCTTTTTTTCTGGTTCCCTTGACTTGAGGATCCAGAACTTAGAATGAGACGGTGACTAACAGATGATTTATTTAACCCTCATCCCTCCCTCACACTTTGTAACAAATCCTTCCCTCGCTATTCATAATGAGGCCTAAGGCCTAAAACTATACTTAATTTATATTGTCCAGAAATCTTATTTATTTTCATTTTTATTTTATTTTTTTATTTATTTTTATTACTAATTTCATGACTCTTGCCAATAGATGGCCTTACAGCTCTAAATGCCGCAAATTAGCTGTTCCGCTGAGTTCTAAAGTGAGTTACTCTTCTGCATGCATTTGGATAAACATGTAGACATTATAAAAATAAGTGTTTTAGCATTTTTAGTATTTCTATGTGTATTGAAGCATTCCTCACATTCCATTCATCCCTATGGGGGTCGGCCCAAGAGGGAAGGATTTTTTACTTTTTTAAAATTTCAACCACAAAAACTCCTCAAATCCGGTCAGGTGTGTGTGTGCGTGAGCGCGTGCGCGCGTGCGTGCGTGCATTTGTGGTTTAAGTAAAACAAAAGTCCTAGGATCTTGGACCGCTAAGATGAACATTCAATTTTTGGAAGAAATTTTTTTTTTTGTTTCAGGTCAAAATGACATGAGGGAAGGGATGAGGCATTGATTTGGTACAATATATAGCCATAAATCCAGGATAATATAATTACCCAGCAGTATATTACACCAAACTAGTGATAAACTGAAATATTTCTTTTATGGAAACACTGATACTGAAATTAAAGTTGTAGCTGTATATGAACATTTACATTGCACATAAGGCATGTTTTACTTTTTAATTATGTTTCCACTCTAGTTGGAATGTGAAATATAAACATTTAAAAAGGTTTCCATAAAAACTTGCTTTCATGGGAGATATACAGGGTTCATGAATATGTAATAAAGTGCATATATTTAGCAAAATGCTCCTCTTTGGTGTTGTTTATTTGTAGCTAGTTGTCAAGCTGTGGTCATTGAATTGTCTTTTTTGTCATGTTACATGACATTGTTTACAAGCTGATTTGTTGATGTTTTTCTGTGGTTGAAACACTGATTACTAGCGTTGACAAGCCAGACACACATAAAGATATTGGGTCTAGGAACTCACCATTGGCAGGGCTCAATCAGGGGGTGGGATAAACGGTTGTCTTTCAAAAATTCGCTCTGCACGAGAGGATAGCGATAGGTAGGATAGGATTGCCATCAGTGGTGAGAGAACAATCACGAGCAGGGTTGTGGCTGGGTCCAATGGGTTTCCCCACCAGCGGAGCTAGTTGATAGGTAAAAATTTTGCTGTATCCTTTTGGCAAATCTCTGAATACTTCAGTGCTGTTCTTTGTTAGCAGAGAAGTAGTAGGAAATTCACACGGAGCCGTCGCAACTCTACCGTCATTATGTTAAGCCCCCCCACCGACTCTAGATATCTAGATTTTGCGTCTAGATTTCTAGGCTAACTGATTACATGAGATATGGTACATTTCATTATCTTTCAGCTCATCTCCTTATGTTCATCTCTTTTTTTATATAAAAAAAGTCAGCAAAATAAGTGTTGTGATGTTATTTCAGTGAGGCGCATAAATTTTTGGTCAAGATCTTGTATTGACAATGCTAGAGTCAAGCACACTGATCCTACATCAGGCATTAATGAACACTGTTACTCACTGTTTGTGGTGGTGCTGTTGAATCCATATGGTAAAGCCTGTGCTGACATCGCGACTGATAAACTGAATCATTCTCTACTAATTCTCTGGGCTGGCAAAGCATAGGAAGGGGAGGAAACCTTTCCTGATATGACGTCATAACAGGAATATTTAAGATCAGCTCGTCTGGGCTCTCATATTCTCAAAGGCAGAGAAAGACAGCCAGAGCTCAGTTTACACAGATCCACATTTCTAGCCACTTGGGGACAGTATTCAGGCTAGGGAAACTCATATTAATATAATATAATACATATTAAAAGGAAAATTTCATGCCATGGGACCTTTAGGAAATGAAAAGCTCGACACTCCATCAATTAGGTTTAGAAGAACTGTTGCCAAACATATAACAAACTATAAATAAATACATTTAAATAGATTAAAAATACTCTAATGGTGATATATGACTGTGGTCATGCTTGTGTTTTTGCACTACTGTGTGAAAAGCTGCATGATTTGGCATGGATTTGTGCTTCTTCTTAATGGTTCGGAGGCAGGGGGAGACATTGTTATTGTATTTGCTCTTAAAGCTATTCAGTTTGACCTTTAAGGTTTGTGTGACATGCCTCTTTCTTCCGTCTGGCTCATCGAGGGCTTTAGTGGGGCCCGGGCAGGTGGAGTTGGCAGAGATTGTGTTCCTGGCAGCGTTCCACCGTCAGACTTAGTGCTGAGTCAATAGCCACCAACAATGTATCTGTTCAGTGAATAATAGGCTGCCAAATTTCGATGTTATAACCTTGATCAAACAGTCAGGGATGTGCTGATGTGTCCTCTTGTGCAGCTGCTACCAAGAGTAATTAATTGAATTAATTTGCCCAGTAAATGAAGTCATTCTGTGTACGCCGTTGGTGAGTGAAAGTCCGTCCCGGCCACAGTGACGCACGGCATTTTCTGCAGCCGCTCCCCCGGCTGGTCTTCGGTTTCGGGCCTCGGGACGAGCTGCCTATTGTTCGGTTGCAAGCTCTGCTCATTGGAGCCCAACTCAAGTGGCTTTTCATTGGGGTCCTTTTGCAGGGCCGCTGCCAAGTGCAGCCCCGGCCACAGATGGGAATGAAAATGTCAGAGTTTCTCTCTCTCTCTCTCTTTTTATGAGTGTAACATAAGCCGAACATGCCTTGATCTTGTCTGTTTTTTTCTTCTTCCCTCCCTACTCAGAGTAAACTATAAGTTCTTAAGAGATTTCTGTTAAATACTTCTCCACCCTTTGAAGGGCAGACGACTGAACTGACTTTGTGTGTGAATTATCTTAGATATAAGGCTCTCTATCTACAAGAAAGCTTGTAAAGTCACGAAGATGAAATTTGATCACGTGCTACATGGCTTTAACTCAATACAATTGATGAAAATGAATATTGAAAGGGAAAGCTCACCCAAAAATTCTCAGCCATGAGATTCCAAACATGTATGACTTCCTTTCCATGGTACACAAAAGGAGAAATGTTGAATAATGCACTGGCTGCTCTTTTCCACATAATGAAAATGAATGCTCTGGTAAATCACAATAAAGGTGTTACAAAATCATTGATGTTGGCGGATTTGCTATTTACATGGCAGAATATAGACAGTCCCTGTGTGTTATAAACAGAGTGTAAGCTGCCTATAGGCACTAGTGATGAACGGGTTGATCCAAAATGAGCAACGGTTACTTGCTCATTACAACGGTTACGCTCATTACGGTTACTAGCGGTTACTTGCTACTTAGAAAAGGATCCAAAATTGCCTGCGGTTACGAGTCATCCAAAAATATTTTATATGATATTCGGGTCACGGTCGGTCGGGTTGTTAAAAATAAAGATGCCAATTAAACGTTTGTAATTTATATAGCTATTACTAGACATAATTTACTATGAAATACACTGGTAAGGAGGATCCTCTGCGTTCCAGCATCAGTGCAGCCAGTGACGCACATTCAGCTCCGCAGGTCGTGTCATAGAGGCGAGAAGAAACCGTCTCAACCCAGGGCCCGTTGATTCAATATTATTTCTACACAGTGCGAGGAAAGCTTCTGTTTTAGGCCACCAATGGCACCTTATAGTCTTTTTATAAAGACTATTCCTGACCCTTTCCTGACGCAGGACAAAATTCCCGATTTGGCGATTTTCCGACACGCTGAACTGAGCAATGCCATTGTACCGTTTGAATTAATAGGCTACTTTTAAATGCATGCAGCTAAGTAAAATCAGTTTTATGTTTTTTCTGAGAAGGGGCGGGATTTGTTTGGGAAAGTCGGGGGAGAGACGCATTTCGATTAGACTGGATAAACACATGCAGCATCTTAATTGTTAAAGCTGCTGTCCGTAACTTTTTTTGTGTTCAAGATTTACAAAAATTATATAATGAGAATGTACAACATGAATCCATTTTCCAAACTGTGTTTTTGTCTTACCCTGGATCATTATGGTACACTTATAATAAGTGTTTATATTGGGACTATTTCAGGCCAGACTGGTAGCTACCGCTGCGGAGGAGCACAGTCCCTGCGTGATCCGCCAAAGACATAAACAGAGAGAAGTAGCTCCGGCTGCAATGTTCTTCCGCAATATGCATGCAGTTCTGTTTATTAACCACTAGAGTGCAAAAAGTTACAGACTGCAGCTTTAAGCAAATGAAACTAAATAAATGAATAAATGGACGCTACGATGAGCATTTACTACTTTTAAAAAATGGTACAATATTTTTATTTTATTTTTTTGCTGTCTGATTTGCGAGTGGGTTAGTTGAAAACGTCGTCCTGGTTGTTTACACATTGACCCATGGATCACTGATAGGCACATATTACTAAAGTGCCCTTTAAAAAACGCTAAAAATACTGCGCTATTGACTTGTTTTCAGTTCTTCAAATTAGCAACGCGCCAACAATGCGTCTGAACACACCTCATTCGCAGACCAGCACGCCGATGGGCGAACAGATGGGTGCGAGTGCATTTGCTATTTAAACAACGTTGCGCTGGACGTGATAATGATAACTGCATCGAGCTGAAACTAACAAAAAAAAACTTGCCTTGCGCCATGTATGATAGGGCCCAAAGTGTACATTTATGCCTATTCCCTTAGAAGACTAAATATAGGGCACATGTTCTGTGGACTACTTTTATGATGCAATTCTGGCAATTTTGTCATTGACTTATTATATGAAGAAGAACAGCCAGGACATTCTTTAAAAATGTACACTTTGTGTTATTCAGAAGAAATAAAGTTTTATGAGTTTGAAACCGCATAAGGGTGAGTAAATTAGGGCAGAATTTTCATGTGTTTTCAAGGGTTCTCCAACTGCTGCTAATGATATTTACTGTATTATCTGATTAGCTTTTGGCTACTATGTATGTTGTGGGGGAAGAGAATCAAATGTAGATTACAAATTAGGTCGTAAAATATGACATCAATAACCTTGAAGAGAGACTGCGGCATTCCAGCCCGCCCTCCACCCCCCTCTCCTCTGCCTTTTAATTATATAGGTCAGTGGCACTGATCAATCTGGACTTGGTTATTTATTTAATCCTCCTCTTCCCAGAGAGAGATCTTTGTTCCAAAAATGTTCTGCTTATAAATGCCTCTGCAGATAACAGCATTCCTTAAACCTTGTCGTGCAACTTTAGTCCCTCTGTCATAGAGGTCCATTTCGATAGTGTGTGCATTTTTTATAAAAAGCTCTACAGATATTTCTCAGTGCGCTCAGCTCTGCAGAACTAACCAATTCATAATGCATGCAGATTTGCATAATGTTTGAATAATATTTGCAGTACCGTGAACAAATATTATCTTGCAATATAAAAAAAAAAAAAAAACGACTGATTGGTGCATTCATTGCCTTGAAATGCAATGCTAACCTATAGTTAATGAATACCGTTCGGGAATGTATACTGCCTAAAATGTGAATGCATTATGCAACAAAAAACATTTTAAACAGCAGTATCATGTTGCATATTTAATATAGCAAAGCCGCCCAATGGTTATAGTAAAACTAAAATCTATTATTATTATGGAAATTCAATTTTGTGCAACATTTTTAACAATTTACAGCCATGCAAATGTGGTCGATTCCCATGCATAGAGAAAATCTGCACATTTTCCAATCTCCATTTGGTAGAAATATTCATAGTATGTTAGTATCCAAACATATGTGGGATTACGAGTACAATGCAAGAACCTCACAGTTCTTGCTTATTGATTTTTGTATCCCTCCCTAGAATTAATGTTTGCTCTAAATTCAACCAAGTTACGCTTCACAGAACTCATCCTTGAACCTCTAGCCAGTATGACAGATTTTAATGCAAGCCCTTTAAGTGAAGTTTAATGATCTCGCTTTGAAGGAAGGCTTTTTCCCAGGGAATATTACATCAGCTGTTTTGCTCCCCTGGGAGTTTTGGCGCTTCATTTGAGACTGCAGCTGTAGTAAACAATAGCAGTATTCATTTATTATCCCTCAAATCATTAGCAAATGCACTGCATAATCCAACAATATATCTGCTGCGAGTTCTCTTAAACGGTTTGGGTTCTTAAAAATGCCAATCATTGATCCACATCTATTATCTGTGTTTACACCATTTGCCTGTATTTACCAAATGGAAAGTGGTGGTGTGACGTTGTGGTTGTGAAAGCTGATAAAAACTAATTAGATCCCTGATTGATCAAATTATCATTGCAATTTGCATGTCGATTTACAGGCTCATTTGCCCTGCTAAGATTCCATTGTGTTCTTTCTTTAACAAGGCAAGTCCTTTGTCAGCAAAAATATTTCTCAAAGGTTTCTTGTATTAAACAAATGTAAACAGATTAACATTGGGATCGGACACTGTCTATTACGATGTTAACATTTACAATACGGACAGAATACAATTCTTACTGCTCTTTATGTATTTATTTGTTCATTGCTAACTCATTTACTGTTTTCCTGAATAATTACTAATCAGTCGGTTATTTAGACAATGAATCGATTAATTGGATGATATTTTGTGTCATAATAAAAATAGAACTTAGTGAACAATAAATGACTTAAAATACATATATAATATCAATGAGGCAATAATAATTGATTGAAATAAAGTATCAAAAGCAAGTAATCACTTGGATTTATTAAACGACACTGTTAAAATACACAATTTAATATACATCATATAAACAGAATCAACTTAAAGCTACAGTGTGTAACTTTTTTAGTTTATTCTTAGATAAAAACACTTAGTTCTTTCAAAAATATATGTGCTCATTAATGTATATTTACTTCTTTAAGTAATAAAGTATTCTTGTAAGTTTATAATATGCCATTGAAAATACATACGGGTGAGGGGTTCGAATGCCGGTCACCATGTTGCCCCTCCATCTTGAAAGTACATTAGCCAAAGAGGGACATACCCATAAATTCAAGCTTCGACTTTCGCGTTTTAACACTCAATGGCACCGTGTCGAATGTGAAGAGGGGGATTGCCATGTTAATCTTGGACTAAATCGGCCACCGTAGGAGCTAAAACAAAATCAGAATTGAGAGGAACAGAAACTATTATTCAATGGATGGTCATATACCTTTTCACCACTAGATGGGGGAAAATATCACACAGTGCAGCTTTAAAGGGATAGTTCACCCGAAAATTAAACTGGGGGGGGGGGGTCTATTTAGACTAAAAAGACTAATTGATTAATTACAGAAAAATGTGCAATGAATTAATAAAACAAAATGCTTGATTGCCAGCATAGTTTTAATATATTGTGAAGCCTTAGAAAACAGTCTAATAATGCAGTTCATAGATTCTCATCCTTGGTATATTGCCGGTTAATCGACACGGGTTAATTGCAAGTGTTTAAATATTAATATAAATAAAGTTGCTAATATGAAAATCAATAGATTTTAGTGTGTTCAATAGCATATTAGTTTTGTTGTTGTACACTGTAAGAAAATATTGTTGGTTTAACTTAAAAATGTAAGTAACCTGGTTTCGTAAAAAATTTGAGTTTATTGAAATAATTTTTTTAGTTGATACAATGAACACTGTAAAAAAAAAAATCAGGTCTCCAATTGAACATTTTTTAGTGATTGATCACATATATATATATATATATATATATATATATATATATATATATATATATATATATATATATATATATATATATATATATATATATATATATATATATATATATATATATATATATATATATATATATATATATATATATATATATATATATATATATATATATATATATATATATATATATATATATTTTTTTTTTTTTTACAGTAAAGGAAATTAGTTTAATAAATAGAAAGTCAAAATATTATTGTATCTGAACCAAAAAATATAAAAAAAATATATAAATCATGAAAATAGCACAATTTGGCATGTTTCACTGCGTCATCACAAATAAAACACACAATTACCCAATACGCTTACAAAATCTTTTAATAGTTTTTGAATAAAGGTTGTCGATTGTCAAAAACGTTCATTGTATTAACTCATGTATTAATGTTCAACTCTATTAACTAGTATTTTTAACTTCAATGAACTCAACATTTTAAGGCAACCAGGTAACTTATATTTTAAATATTTTTACAGTGTAGAATTGCTATCAAAGTTCATATCAAGGAAAAAATAACAAAAAGTGCTTTCCATTACAACGACGGCAGAAAAAGAAAACATGGTCATGGCTGGCTAGGACACACAAACACTCACACACACACACACACACACACACACACACACACACACACACACACACACACACACACACACACACACACACACACACACACAAACACACACAAACAAAGATGGCTTCTATTGCTTGTCACTTTATTGTCAGCTGAAATGTCTCTTAAAGACATTAACAACAAAGTTTGGAAAGTCTGCACTGTGTCACTGACCCATATTAGACATTTCTTAAGGTTTGCCTTTGCTTGTCCTGTACTGCTGCACGCTCAGTTTTCCGCAGAATTTATAATGTGGAGTTTAAAAGCTGTTTTTAAGGCTTTGTTTTGGAATAACCACCATGTTGATGTAGTTTCTTTTTCCATGTATGGCTTATTTATGCTTTATCACTTCGCATTGTACTGAGAGAGTAAGTGCTGTTTATCTTGGGCTAAAGATTGAGCCGCGTTCAAGCGCAGGCCTCTAATTTAATGTCTTTAAATCACTTCCCAGGAATGTGGCTTTCATTTCAGCCGCATCACAGAACGAATTCCAACAATAAAATATTTTGCAGGGAGGATGTCTGTACAAACCACATAGGCTACACTACAAAAACACGGCTCTCATTGCGCATTATTTAGAGTGTTTAATAATTAAAGCAGGCTTTTGAAAGTTAATGGGTTTAGCCTGAAGGGAGTGAGTGAGGTAATTTAAGGTCTAAAGGCCAGGAATGACAAAAGGCCTGCTTTGGCGTTCCTTCCCCTCGCTGTTTAACTGTGTGAATCTGGATTAGTTCAAGGGTCGACTTCTCAACAAAACCTTTCAGGCGTCCTGCGATTGGAGAACAATGTCTTGTTCTCTCTCTCTCTCTCTCTCTCTCTCTCTCTCTCTCTCTCTCTCTCTCTCTCTCTCTCTCTCTCTCTCTCTCTCTCTCTCTCTCTCTCTCTCTCTCTCTCTCTCTCTCTCTCTCTCTCTCTCTCTCTCTCTCTCTCTCTCTCTCTCTCTCTCTCTCTATGATTAATTCACAGTTTTCCCCTGCGGAGAAAGAAGCAGAAAAAGTTCATATTATTCCCCCTTCAATCCCAGCTCGTACAGATGTGATTATGAACGTGCTGGTTTGAGGTCGGTTTTCTCGGCCGTAACCTCTATTACGTCCCATAACAGGCCTCTGGCTGTTTGTTTAACGTTCGTTTGTCATCCGAAACCTGCTGAACTGCCATCTAGCTGTGTGTCTTCTACTGAGGCTGCGGTCAGAATTTACGGTTCGTGGCATTTCGACAAGCACTCATTAGGGCCACTTCTGTGGAAGTAAACTTAAGGCTCCATCAGACGGCTTGTTTACAGTTTTTCTCAATTGCTAAAACACTATTTCTGAAACCTTGCTCCATTTTCTGAAACCATTAAACACAAAACCTCCTCTTCAAGCACTATTCACAAAACCTCTGACTTCTGTTGCAAAATGAAACTTTCACCTCAAAACAGTTTTACCTGTGTTCAAAATCAAACACTGCTCTCAAATCATAAACAAAGTGATCAAAATGATAAACACTATCAAGCAATCAGTAAACAATACAGCAAAAAATAGAAAACACATTGTTCAAAACAGTTCTCAGGCAGAAGTACATTTTTAATCTCAAAACAAATTTCATATATTTCTGTCATTGTCTTGTGATGAATGAAAACATGTTTCATCATAGTAGCTCAAAATTGATCAGAAATTATTACTATTCTGCTTTGCTTTGCAATTTTTTGTTCTTCCTCTTGCTTGTAGCCCTATTTTTACCAACTCATTCGCATGAAATGCATATACATCACAAATTGTATTTATTGTGCGATTTATACGGCACAATTATTTTTTATGTGCATATGATTTGCATTGTCACCCCATTGGGTAGGTTGAGTTGTTTGGAGTACGTGCACATAACACAATATAAAGTACATATCATATGCGCATGAAAACTGCGTAACATATGCTCATAAAAATTTTGGCATATAAATCGCACGATAAATACAATTTGTGCTATAGATATGCATTTTCATTAGATTAGGCTGATTTTTACAGTACTGTACTCTGCATCTCACAAGCTCGTTCTTTGTTGATATGAAACTGCAACCAGTCAAAATCTATTGAGCAGTCAGTACTGTAAACAAATGGAAAGCAACATGTTCAGGGCAATAAGATTTGTTAATTGTACAGTATACAGCCTACAATGCACTGCACTTATATTGGTTGTCTCATCATTTGAAACAGGTTAAATCAGTTTTGACTGGTTGTGTTCATTAAATGACATTGTGTTCTTTATTTGTATTTGATTGTAGCCACTTGTGTTAACCCGTATGAAGGCATGTGCATTAGAGAGCAGTATGTGTCTTGACAATGAGAATGTGTTTAGAGATTTGCTGAAAAGTCTAAGTGAGATCTGCAAATTGTGTTTTATGATGTGATATGGTTTAAGGTATTGACAACAGACTGCACAATTAGCTAAATGAGTTCAGGCAACTGAGAAATGTGTTCAGCCGATGGGTTTTAGTGTTTTAGCAATTGAGAAAAACTGTAATAAGCAGTAATGTCGGATCCCGGGCACGTCTCCCCAACACCAAAGAGGTGGAATGAGATGAATGAGAAAATGAAATTGTTGATGTCAACAACCATTTGTCTTAGTTATTTCGGTATGTGGCCTGAGGGGTGCCGAGCGAGATGAGAGCGTCTCTCTGTGAGCGAGAGCACTCAAAGACAAACATGCTAAAAATAGACTTGATACAGTTGAGGTTGTGATTCTTTGTAATGTTTTACTTCCTGTTTCTTGGGCCTGTCACAGCTGGGTATTACGCCATCTTGTGACTAAGAAGCGGAAGTGCATCATGAACAGTGCTGGACCTGTAGAAAAATGTGTCTTAAGACAATATGACACCACAACATTGAGGGGGAATAAGGCTCAAAAAACATGTCACGGCCACATTTTGCCACAAAATTTTCATTGCTAATTACTTGGTTAATAAGTAATGTTTTTACATGAAATAAAGTAAATACACAGGCAAACTAAAAAAATTATCAGACGCCAGATATCATTTTTTACTGCAAGACACTAGGCTATTGTTCATTTATGAAAGTGAAGATAGCTAAATAAAGTAAACTTACATTATTATACCCAAAAATTATTCATATAGTGGACTATGGTAATTATCATGGACCTATATATCTATATATGGGACCCAAATGATTCAGCCACTTTGACCTGACCATGTTTTGCTTCAATGTTTTTTCTTTAAATGTGACCTTTTACACCACAGACTGAACAAAATGAAGCATTGCTTTGTCATTGTTTGATCTAAAGTGGTGTTATCTAATTGTGTACTTAAATTTAACAGCTGATAGCTGATTGGTTGATTGTAATCCATTACATACTATCAAGTTATCTGACATTATTAAGATTAATTTATTCTGACACAGAGTTCGTCATATTTTATTACCATTTCCTAAAATATAGCGAATAAACTGATGAGAGAAAATGTTGAAGGTGTATGAATACATTTTGTTTTTACTAAATGTATACATTTTTATTTTGAATCTCTATAAATGAATTAGGCAGTATTTGTATGACACAAATACATAATCAAATAAATAAAATGATCATCAATAACATCAATGTCTTTTTCCATTACTAATAATACAAAATTGTGCTTAAAATGTTACAGTGCAAATAAAAATGTAATGGCTCTAAAATAGGCTCTCTTTATCGTTGTACATGCCACAATAAAAAAATTGACATTCTGGACATTCTTTATCGGTTCCGTGAGATTCTCCTGAATTCTGCCTGTGTCATATTTATTTTTATGCTGTGGGACTTAATGCACTGGAATTTCCTGCTATCAAATCACATTATTAATGATTAAAACTTAAAGCCACCCACATCTATCAAGTTTCAGTTTGCATAATATGATACATTGGTATATTTGTACTCCCACTGTATTTCTGCTACATTCGTACTTGTATATTTTTATGTTGCTATAGCAACACTGGATGTCCAAATGATATTCTTCAAATGCAAGTCTATTGGATTATGTAATGCTCATGTAAATCAACAGAGCTATTTGTGCATGAGCTTGTTCAGTGGGCAGAGGAAGCTGGAGTATTGATTGCGGGATGTTGTTCTATTAGCGGCACCCTAATAGAACAAGTTAAATATTAGAAAAGAGAAAAATATCTCCCAGCCCCAACGACTCTCTTCAGAGAACATTTTTATACATTACCAGCAATACATTTGGTAGAAATTAAATAACACTTTTGTTTCCCTTATAAGTAACTCAGTAATATCGTGCTTGTTTCTCAAAGTCTTAAAGGGTTAGTTCACACAAAAATGAAAATGATGTCTTTAATGGCTCACCCTACTGTCGTTCCACACCTGAAAGGCCTCTGTTCATCTTCCGAACACAGTTTAAGATATTTTATATTTAGTCCGAGAGCATAGCCTGTTAGTGTGCATACACTTTTATTGGAGGAACAGAGAAGCTCTCGGACTAAATATAAAATATCTTAAACTGTGTTCTGAAGATGAACGGAGGTCTTACGGAGGTATGGAACGACATTAGGGTGAGTCATTAATGACATAATTTACTTTTTGGGGTGAAATAACCCATTAAACTGTTCTTAGATTGGCCATTTTCCAAAGTCTGCAATCACAAGTAAGAGATTTCAATATGAACTTTCCCAATTCAAAAAAACATATCTACCATAAAAATAACACAAAATTCTTATTTATAATTTAATGACAGATGTTGACATGTCAAAAAGGTATTTGATCCGCATTACCCATCTGATCCAGGGGCGAAACTGAAGGTTTTTTTCCTTAGGCTGATCACAGAGCTGAAAAGACAGCAGTTTCTCCCTGAAGTCTGAGGATAAGCGCTGATCCAATACCCTGAATCAAAGCGGCCGCTTCGAGGATATTGACAGGCAAGTGGGTCAGTATGTAGCTGAAATAAGAAATGATGGGCCTCGCTGGTGATTTCCTGTGGCTTCAGCTGGATGACGGCTCTGTGTTGTGTGGAGCCCCTCATTTCTTCTTTGGCTACGCACTGACACACTTGCCTGTCAGTTTCTTCGAAGCGGCTTCTTTTACCGCTTTTCTTTTACTGTTTTTACTGTTAGTATTTTTAAAGGGTTAGTTCACCCAAAAATGAAAATTCTGTCATAAATTACTGACCCTCATATCGTTCGACACAACAGAGACCTCCGTTCATCTTCGGAACACAAATGAAGATATTTTTGTTGAACTCTGATGGCTCAGACAGGCCTTCATTGACACCAATGTCATTTCCTCTCTCTAGATCCATAAAAGGCACTAAAGATGTCAATAAATGTCCATCTCACTACAGTGGCTCAACAATAAATTTATGAAACAACGAGAATAGTTTTTGTGAACAAAAAAAACAAAAAACGAAATAACTTGTATAGTGATTTCAAAATCACTATAAAAGGCTTCCTGAAGCCTCTGAGCTTTATGAATCAGTATATCGATTCAGGATTCGCGTGTCAAACCGCAAAACTGCTGAAATCATGTGACTTTGGTGATCCGATTCGTAATCTGATTTGATTCATAAAGCTCCCAAGCTTTAGGAAGTGGTGTTTTGAAATCGACCATTGCTATACAAGTTATTTTGTTTGTTTGTTGCACACAAAAAACTATTTTCGTCGCTTCATAAAATGATTGTAGAGCCACTGTAGTGAGATGGGCTTGAGAGAGGAAATGACATTGGTGTCAATGAAGGCCTGTCTGAGCTATCAGATTTAAACAAAAATATCTTCATTTGTGTTCTCGAAGATGAACGGGTCTTACCGGTGTCAAACGACATGAGAGTAAGTAATTAATGACAGAATTTTCATTTTTGGGTGAACTAACCCTTTATGTCTTTTGGGGTTCACATTCTTTGACACACTGACACACCGTATTTCTTGACTGCTTAACCGGAGTTGTTTGATGACTAGGATTTGATCGGGATGTAAAACTTTAGATCCCGAATATAAAATGACCCAATTTTTTCAGATGCATTTCCAAGTCTAACAATTCGGAACATTACGGTACATTGATTTAAAAAAAAAAATACAGTCGACTTGGATGTTTCAGTTATTTAAACTTAGATTATGTTAAAGGTGCCCTAGAATGAAAAATTGAATTAACCTTGCCATAGTTAAATAACAAGAGTTCAGTACATGGACATCACATACTGTGAGTCTCAAACACCATTGCCTCCTCCTTCATATGTAAATCTTGTTTGTGAAAAACACCACGGAAAAACAGGCTATCGCGAAAAAAGACGCAATCGCTGAGATCATTAATATGTACGCCCCCAACATTTGCATGTCAGCCCATGTTCATTTTCAGGCAGAACTGCGCATCTGAATCATCGGAAGTTCAGCAGATAAACAAGCGTCACGCGATGATAGCGAAAACGGCAGATCATGGACACAAATGTCATGTTCCAGGCTGTGCAGGAGACGTGAGGACTTTTCATAGCCTTCCAACAGATAAAAAATGTCAAAAGTCATGGTTGATGTTTATTTACAATCGGATACCGCAACAATTTAATTCAAAGTTTGTTAGTTTGCTCGGCCCATTTCACCACGGAGAGTTTTTCTAACCTGGACAATATAGCAGGATTCGCTCAGCATCTGATACTGAATAAGGGCCTATTTCAACCGTATTCCTGCAAACAGTAAGTAGTGATTTAGCCACTTATTGACTGTCGAAACCATTTCGGATTAAATTGAAAGTTTCTTAATAAGACAACATTACGATAATATCCCCTGTGTTGTCTAGATCTTTTGGAAACAAAAAGATTGTCTAGACAATTGGAAACTCCAAGTAGCTCACATAACAGTTTGTCAAATGACAAAGGTTAATATTATTTCCTGCCAGTGTTGTCATAAAATACAACAGTAGATACGTACTGTGTCGATCCCTTTTGACAGACTGATATCTAAATTAGCCTATATTTCATCATTAACACATAACTCAGAAACCAACTACGTTTACTGCTAATGTTTAGTTGCTTACAGATAACTCAGTTGATCCTTGTGGCTAACGTCACCTTCTTCACCATCTAAGTTGAAACGATAGTCATTTGACAAGGCTTAGTCAATTTGTTAAATAAATATACATTTTTGAGAATTGAAGTATGATTATTTTGCAGCGGGTGTGTAGTAAACATGACACTGACTATTTTGAGTGGCTTCTACATTACTTTGTTTGGCTAAATAAATCGACTTTTAAGTCGATCAGTACTCTACTGTGAAACTGTAACGTTACTGTACAAACAACATATTTACGCGCTACCCAGTTCAGTTCTTGATTCAAAATTGAGAAGCTATCATTGTTAAATCATTGCCATGACGGATGGTATAGATCTGTTAGCTGTCATTGAGCAGCAGTGGAGTGAAACAGCCAATCAGAGCAGAACTCAACATTAATATTCACAACCCTTCCAAATAAGGCCAAAACAGAGCATTACATCATAGGGACCAATTTCTAGGGTTGTAAATGGACCTCTAAAACTGTATCTGGACAAAGTTTTACCTTAAATACGCCACATACCCTCTATTTAGATATTAGAGAACAATTTAACATATTGTTTCAAATCATTCTAGGGCACCTTTAAACTGACTTTTAAAAAATGAGTTACATCGTGTATAACTTATAACATTTCTTAACTTATTTTGATGAGTTAAAACAATGTAAAAAAAATTTGTCATAACTTATTGAACATTATTGATTTTTTTAAAAAATGTGTAGTGATCATTTCAGCTGAAAACTGCAAATTGTATGTATATAAGATTTTACAACAATCTAGGTAGAGGCTCATTTTTCCAATAAGCCTGTGTTGAGTAATTTTATTTAATAAAAAAATGATATGCTTTGAGACAGTTGTTTATTTTATAGCTCTAAACTCTTACTGTATGTCGACCGTTGACTCATTTGGTTTTATTTCTCGTAACGACTTCTAGAAACAAAGTAGCTACTTAAATGAGCACAACTGAAAACTCTATTAAGTCTCAAGACCGCTTTTCACTCTCAATTCACACCACAGCTCCAGCCATTATATTTAGAGTAATTCAGCTGGTTGTTGTAATGAGGTCTGTTGAACAAATTTAGAAAGGTGTCTTTTCAATACCATCCATCTGTGCAACTGCATACAGCTGCGTAAACTAGCCTTGATATTAGTCGGTGTCTAATATTTGCCAAGCTTACTGTCCTCAGGCGTGATCTTGCAGGGTTTTCAGTTCCGCCCTGGTCATGTGGTTGCGGTTAAGGTTTCAGCAAATGAAGTTGTATGGCTGGCAAGACCTTGGCCCTTACAGTTCCCCTATTACATGCAGAAATGCCAGTTCTCCAAGCAGGAAAGCCCCACTGACCTCAGCACAGCTTCTTCCTCCATAATCCCACCAGCCACCACTGCACAGGAAATTGCAAAACGCAAACTGTAGATTACCATCTTCTAATGTGTCTCCTCCTGCACCCTGCTAGAAAAGAATACGCCGCTCATCGTTTACATCAGCTTCCAGTAACAGTTACGTAAGCCGGGGCTCCGGTACCACACCATCACATCTGCATTTACTCTTCGCCCCACTTGATTTTTATAAGCACCACTTTCCAGTGGCCCATGTCTCTTATGTGGAACACATCCCCGGGCAAGGGTGGCAGGAAAAACAGTACCTCAGCAGAGCATAAATGCTGGTCTTTGTATAATTGCTGCGTTCTTTAAGTATGATTAATTTTAACGGTCCGGCGTTCTCCGAGTTGCTTATTATGGAAATTAGTGTTATATAAGGATGGGGGGGGGGGATGCTGCAACACAATCTTATTACCCACTCAGCAGTCTTCCCAACAGAGAGAAGTGTGCGCAGACAAAAGTGTACGGGCGCACCGACGTGGTTTTCAGCAGGCTGCTATCTATGTGATGATGCCCTTATCTGCCCACATTATAAAGCAAGCTTTATTCTCCTCACGATTCATAAAGCAATTATGCATCTGAATTAATGACAAGGAGGCAGTCTGCACAGCAAAGTCACTTTGTGACAAGATTTTTTTGTGGACAAATTCAGTTGCTCATATTAATTGCAGCACTTTAAAAGGCTATAAAAAGTACTTGTCCCAGGAAATTATGTTTTCGCTGCCTGAGATTCTTTTGAACAGGCTTCAAGGTGACACATAACCCAGGTTTAGTTTTCTAAACTAAATGAATCATTTGTTCAGACAATTTTTTTTCTCAACTTGATTGTGCTATGTGGGGTAAGTACTTTGCTCAAGGACACAAAAGTTTTCTAAGAGCTCTTTTTCACCAAAAATGGTCTGGAAAAAAACAATCGCATGGTCTGTAGTTCGGGGCGCAGGTGCACATAGGGCATGTCCGAATCCACTTTTGCTTGTTTAATGACAGGAAAAATGGTCTGCGCACTTGATGCATGGTCTAAAAGGGTTGTTCCTATTCTCTTATATGTTTTTTGGGCGTAACATGCAATAAACCCATCCGAGTCTCATCTCACATTCCCTTTAAAAGCCAGTTGCGCTTGCACCATGGTGAATTTGCTATTTCCACGCCATAATTTGCGAGCAGAAAGACTGAACACTTCTCATAGTGGAATCCTTTTATTTGGAATATTTAGCGCATATTATTAACGTCCTTTAAAATAACGCAAAAACGCAGGTTTTTGTTGGTCAATGGCACAGTTGTTTTCCGTTCCTCAAAATAGAAAAGTGCCAACAATGCGCCTGAACATACCTCATTTTCAGACCAGTACGCCAATGGGTGCACAGTTGGGCACAAATGCATTTGCTATTTAAACAACATGGCGCTGGACGTGAAAATGATAACTGCACTGGGCTGAAACTAGCAAAAAACACGTGTCGCACTTGGCGCCTCATTGCGCCAGTTGTATGATAGGGCCCAAAGAATTGTTCAGCAGGGTATTTTCAGAATAATTACATATATAATACTGTTTATATTCCATCCCGTATCTGCTTTCTCTGTTGGAGCCGTGACAGAAAGCCTGAAAAGTGCCTTACATATGCGAGTATATGCACAATTCAATCTGCATGTGGTGATGTGTAAATGCAGAGCCCTCATATAAATAAGCAACCACTTCCTGCTCCATCACAGTAGCGGGCTTTTCTGAGACAGAGGCTTTGAGAACACCTGAGCCCAGCCAGAGGCTGCGAAACATGTTGATCTGGCCTAAAAATGAGCCACTGCAGTCAGTGCGCTCAATAGAGGAACTAAATTAACTTCAGCAGAGCTTATGATTACAGACAGCTCTCGAACTGTGGCCTGATTCGTTTTCATGACTTTGCGGCTGCTCTAAAAGGGGATGCAAATGTTTGCTGAAAAATGTACACCTGCATTTGCAAATCTGCCAGATATTAGTTGTTGTTGTCTTCTTGATAAAATATAATTATTACATAAACACTATTTTTGGAAGCAAGAGAAAATAAAAAATAAAATATGTAAAGAGGAATCCCATGGTCTCAGAAGTGGTCTGTCTTCAGTGGAGCTTTGGACAGTTGTAATGGACTGACAAGTGAAATCTGATGGGGAAGAAAACCCAGCATGACACTCATACATTACTGGCAGCAGTCCTTTTGGGTTAAACTCGAGTTCATGGATGTATTCATTCTTTGTAGAGATGTTTGGAATGGGGACAGGAAGGGGGATGAGCCTCGTTTCCAGCCACATTAGGGAAAATAGTCCTGTAAATAGATCACTCTTGTGGCACTTCAAGTTATTCTTTGTACTCCCACAGTGAGTACACGTTCAGACCATCAAGGAGGTTCTTGGTTCATTTCCCAGGGAAATGTATCCCACCACACCATTTGTGACAAAATGGGGCTTTTTCCTTTTTCCAGTTGTTTATTTTTATTTTGAAGGCCGGCCCTGTCAGTGGTCTTGGTCTTTTCTTGCAACACCTACTTCCTGTCCTTGATGTGCTTTTTTTGTCTGGCAGCTTTGGGGGATTGCATGTAATATAACTACTGAATGTAATGTTTTTATTCACTGTAAAAAGATGTTATTTGATGACTTATTTCAATATCATTTCATTTCACACAAAGTTATAGGCAACCATGCAGAAATAATATAAACAAACAAGCAAAGCAAAAATGAGAAAAATAAGTATAAATGTTTCCTTTAACATGTAACATTATTTTATTAAATCAAAATCAAATTGTAACAAAGTTCGATAGTAGGAGGAAGGAAGAGGACACGGGGGCCGGCTGGACGGTTGATGCTTCTTTATTTATGGTCAAAAACTTATTATAACTTCAACAACACACTGCTGTGTGAATTCTCATAGACACTCGATCACTTCCGGGTCGGCACTTCCGGCTTCCGGCAACTCAGTCTTTGGGGTTTCGCATCAACCGTCCGATCTCTCTCTCTTCCTGGTCTCTGGTTCCGCCGAGGTTTTATACCCTCTCCGCGCTCATTACTGGAACAAGAGACAGGTGTTATTAATCTGCGTCCAACCCACTCACTTACCGCTCGTCCCGCGGCTCTCTCTCCCGCTGCAGACCTCGCTAAACCACGCCCCCATTGCCACACAAATGTATTTTTTTTTTTTCATTTTATCAAACTTGAAATGTAAAGATACACTATTTAACTTAATTTTGTGCAAAATTAACAAAACTTTAAAAATTAGTCAACACATCAGCAATCCTTCAAAAATGTTTTGTCTTACCCTAAGTTTGGTTTTCATGGGAAATTGCATATACCATTTTGTTGCAAATATAAGAGCCCCCCCCCCCTTTTTTTTTATTTCCACAAAATAAGGCTTTTTGATAAAGAAAATGCTACTTTTCATACTGCATATTTTTTGTATTTGTATTTTTGTATTGAAAGTAAATACTGGTAGAATGTACCAATTATCGCATTTAAAGGAGGTGTATGTAAGAACATTCAAATGACTGCAGAGTGGTGTGTCCCCCCCCCCCCCCCCCCCCCGGATGCCGAAACACTACTGACTTTGTGATTGGTAGATAGGTGGAGGGCGGAGCTTCAGGCCAAAACACCAACATCAGTTGAGGGCTGCAACAATAACTTTTAAATGACAATATCCTGGCCGGACTACTGTTGTCAGTGATAGAAGTATTTGAAATGAACATGATTTCTTAATGTCTAGTGACATATCAGGGCCATTTTATGATTAACAGGAAATACAGTTCCTTTAAAAATAAACACTTTTTTGGCATACTATAAAAATTACCTGTAGCTCATCTGAATTAAGCCCAAAGTATACTTCGGCCATCCATGTACACACTCCAGAGGGTTCAGCCCAATTTTTGAGACCACGCATACAACACCACACATGCAAGAAAGACAAAAGAGTTTGAAGCAAGTGTATGGACAATTTGAACATTGTGCAGTCGAAGAAGAATGTGGAAAGATTGATTCAAAAACAACATGCTTGAAACAGGAGTAAAACAGTAACCTAGAAATCTAGACGCACCCTAGCAGCAGCAAATCTAATCTGCCGCGAGTGTCGTCTAGCAACTCTCAATACACTTATGAGCTGTAAAAGCCAAACTCTGGTCAGGCCAATCACATCGTGTATAGAGTCAGTGGGCGGTGCTTAACTTAATGACGGCCGAGTTGCGCTTGCGTGCTACTAGTAAACACAGAAACTGGCTAAAGGCTAGAACGAGCTCTGCTTCACCGTCATTGCTCTGGTTGGTTGTAGCACTATCCAATTGCGTGCACGTCGTGCAGAGGAAGTTTGAAAGACAACCGTTTATCCCGCCCATCGGATTGAGCCCTGTCAATGGTGAGTTTTCAGACCAAACATTTTGATGTGGGTCTGGCTTGTCAGGCTAGTAAAACACTTTAATGGATGACGAACTTGATGAGCGTTTGTGATGACACGACACAGTGCTGCCCTCTGATGTCTTGTGTAATAAAAAATTGTACTGCGCATGTCTGAACTGGGCCCTCTGCGGTTGATTATTCTTTGAAAACAACTGTGCACGAGATGCATCCGGGCATGGAAATTGAAGTATACCTGAGCCGTTGTATGACATGTAAAAGTCTAGACCCTGAATAAGACAAACACATTTTTTTAGTCTTATATTCAGAACAAAACGGTATGTCACTCTCCCGTGCTTATCTCATCATATCTGTAAACAGAGAAAGTTCTTCCGCTACTTTGATGCGTGTTTGGTGTGGAGTGAGAAAATTTGATTGGGAACTGCTAAATCTCAAACCTCCGGGGAATCACAAGTGTTTAAAAATGCAGAATAGAGGACAGTCTACTGGCAAAAAGAGAATGTGACTGAGCTCGTAATAAAACAAGAATCAACATTTGGTTTTGGGAGATTTGTGTTTTTATTACTCCACAGATGAGTATAAGGTATTTTATTGAACAGATAAATTGCCATAATCATCCACTTAGTCACGCAAAATCTGAAGCACAACCAAAACAATGTTCTTCCACAAAATGAATGCAGTTTGATTTAAAGTCCTCATGAAATCAAAATGGACCCTATTTACTTTGTGAGTACGTATTACAGGTCTCGGGCTGAACGATTAATCCATTTAATTTAATACACAGAACAAAATGTTTGTCATGGTAATCTTTAACCAAAATCTGAGAAGTAACTTCCGGTGTGGAAACGGCATTTCTTCTCAGATGAGGGCAGTTTGACGGCTTAGGTTTGAAAATGCTTAACCACTCCCCTCCAACCATTAGTCTGCTATGAGTGCCCTCCCCTCAATGTTATGTTTCACATAGAAATACGTCACAGCACTGAAGAAAACTCACTTGCTACTTCAGGTTCACTGGGAATTTAAATGCCAAGGGCCAAAAGTTACATAGAGTACATTTCAAGCTAATTTCAGGTACTTTCACATTTCGTTTTCTCAGCTGATAGATATGGTTGCAAATCAATTGTATGCTGCAGGGTTGTGTGGTTAAGTGGTAACAAAAAGTACTGTCATTTATTTATTTTTTAAATGTCTGGGGTGTTTGGTTATCATCAAAGCTCAAATTGCATGAAATATAAACATTACATGCATCATCTAAATGAATTAAAGAACACTTTCATGTTTTGTTCTGTTTTCTTTGTTTTAAAAAGACAATAATCTGATCTGTTCACAAAGGAGTTTTGAGATTGATGACTATTAAAATTTTATTTTATCTGTCACCTAAGGCGTTTAATTTGTTGCCTAATGTATAATTTTAGTATTGATACAGAGGGCTGGTATACATTTTGGTATTGATACAGCCATAATACCCTAAAGATTGGCAAGGAAAACCTTGAATACATGAAGAATACAGAATTAGCAGTGCGTCTGTGTGTGTGTGTGTGTGTGTGTGTGTGTGTGTGTGTGTGTGTGTGTGTGTGTGTGTGTGTGTGTGTGTGTGTGTGTGTGTGTGTGTGTGTGTGTGTGTGTTGTGTGTACATCTGTATACCTACCAATGTTAAAACAAAATCTTTGTTTACTTTGACGACCCCCCCCCCCCCCCTCTCTCTCTCTCTCTCTCTCTCATATAAAAGGACATTTAATTGCATATTTCCTGTTCTTGGCACTGTGCCCTTCACCGTCTTTATGAAATGGAGTTATATTTTGTCTATCTGCCAGCTGCTGAGCTCAATGAAAATAACAAAAAAATTAATCTCACAGACGCCCTCAACCTCTTAAAAAACATTTTCCTCTGAGGAAACACTCCACAGCCTAACTTGTAAGGAAAGATTTTCTACAGTTTTTTTCCCTCTGGGAACTGAAATGGGAAAGGAACGGTGACTTGTTATTCCCATAAATGGCCATGTGGCGAGAACGGGTGAGGATATTCGTCATGATTTATTCCCTGACTTCTCACCTTGTGACGGAGGGCTATTTCCATTCTTATCTCAACTCTCTCTCTCTCACATAAGAAAAGCACCCAGACATAAATAGGCCAATTAAAACGGTCACATCTGATACCAATTATAACTCCACCAATCGAAAGAGAATATTAGGTAAATATAACATTGCTTTTTGCACTAAAATCAGGCTGTCATAAGACCAGCTTAAAGCTCACTAAGGACTCTATGGGGGTTTGAAAAAAAAAACTCCTTTAGTTCCAGACGAGGGAGATTTCTGAGGATTAGCTGTGAACAAGATAAGTCATTGTGTGCATTATTATACCTCCATTATGTAAACATGAAGTGAAACATTACAGTGGGAATCAGGTATTTGGCAGCTGCCTGCTATTTTGATTTGACTGCGCGGACCGAGACGTTTTCCACTTTTAGCAGCTGTAACATGTTTAAACTCTTTTGGTAATGGGATCTGAAGATGAATGTTCCCTCTGGGCTCCTGCTTAGCTTTGCCGCTGGCCGGCCGCCAAACCTCAGCCAGCATAGTTTTCCCGCACAGCCCCTGTCTGAGCGTGCTCAGTGCGGCCCGCCTCCGAGAGCCCGAACATCCCCGCATTGAGTAAACAAAAGGCTACAAACTTGAGGAGATGAATCCCTCTTGAGATAGCACCGGATCTTATTAAACACAAATGCAGAAAATGATAAAGAGAATTGAAGGCTGAATGTAGCACCAAAAACTATAATAATATAATTGTAATGTAACGAGCGTCCTCTTAGCGGTCTTCAGTGTATCGTGATGAACAAGCTGTGGAATGCACTGTGTTTGAATTACAGCTGGTGTATTAGAGTACTTATAATTCCGCATGCCTTCAACTGTTCCCAAGCCAGACTCATTTATCACATCAGACACATTATAAAACTTCAAGCTACAAGAGTAGAAAGGCAAATCATGTTGCTGTGTACCTCCATCCCCAATAACATTCTCAAGTAAATCATAATTTCATATCTGCTGTCATCTTGGCTTTGATTTCATTAGTCTTCTGTCTTAGTTTTCTGGATGGTGCTGATCTGACATGATGTGGTGCGATACGAAAAAGGTACATTTTCATTAGGATCAAGCCCGTTATCCACAATTTGTCCCCTATTTGCTTCATTGTGGTTAGGCATTTGCTTGTGTAATCATTCATTCAAGTGTTCATAGCTGGGTGTTCCTTCTACTACGGCCACTTTTATGTCCCATTTGCTGATTTTTCTACTAACACTAACAAATTTGAACTTTAAAATGTCTTGGAAACTTTTACCATGACTTTGTTTATTTTGGACTTTGTATAAACATGCTTTTGCCTTCCCCTTCAAAGACCCAGAGTTTCGATCTTAAAGTGCAATGAAACAAATGTAGAAAGATATTTAGATATTTTCTTCCATATTGTGACGTATATCCAAGTGTAACAAACTATTTTTATTTTTTATTTTTTTTAATGGAACATACATCGTTTTTAATTAGATCAATAACATACATTTTTTTAAAATATTAAATGTAGTTGCATGCCAACTTTAAAATATTACACTCTAGAATTAGAATTAATTGATATTATCTTTTTAAATATGATAATCAAAACAAAGAGTGGAGTAAACAAACTATTTCAATAATTATTGTGTGGAAATGATTGTATACAAAGTTGGGATATCACTTCCACCACAACACCCCAGTTTTTAAACATAACTTACTTGTCAAAAATGCTCTCTAAATAAAAAATCTATATTATGTGCCATTTCATGTGAAAATATTTCATTATGAATATTTATGCTCAGTGTTGTCAAATCGATTAATCGTGATTAATCGACTCTAACATAACAGTTTGTGGATGTATGTGTGTGCATATATTATTATTATTATTATATTTATATATAAGTAAACACACACATATTATATAAACAAACTTTTGTGTTAGATGTGATTAATTGCGAGACAGCTAGTGCTAGCTATAAAATTAGCCATAGCAAGACGTTTATAATGCAATTTCTTCCACATATTGAATGGTGATTTGAGATGTTGTGGGAATTACATTTGTTCATATAGGTTAAAATAAGTTAAATAAAATAACCTAATGCATTTTAAAAGGTGTTTTAAGGGAGTATAATTCATCCACAGGGCTAAAAGTGCCCATATGAAGAAACAGCCATCTATTGTGACCAAAAACATTTCAGGAAGGAGACACTTTTTTTTTTTTTCATGTCATGCATGAGTCAATTCCACAATTTGTCTAAGATAACAGATAAGGCCTAAGGGAAACAATGCTATCAGTTATTATTTTTATCAGTTGAGGAAGACAGGAATGTGTCAAGTAATAGAAGAGCAAACAGATGATGAATCAGTCTGATTCCACTAACCTGTATCACTTCCTCCTTTTCCTCAGGCTCATCCTACCCTATGAGAGGTTTACTAAAGGAGAGGAGGACAAACCCCTTCCGCCCGCCAAACCCCGCAAACAGGAGGGCAGTGCCCATGAGGGCATTATTAAAACAAAGATGACGGCCATCAAACGCCCTAAGGACGAACAAAAACCTGTGCCTCTGAGCGAAAAGGACATCTCGGCTAAAGTCCCAGAGCTGGTCAGTCTTTGATTGTTTATTCTGTTTAACACACACACACACACACACACACACACACACACACACACACAGAATTTACATTCTGGCATACTGACGCTCTTCCTGCCCAGCGTGCCAATTTCTGCCATAGGTTCCTTAGGGCTGTCATAGTCTCCAGTGCAGAAAACGCAGAATAGTAATACAGATACAATACGTGCCTGGTCCCTAAAAAGCTGGCTGGAAGAACCATGACAGACCACTTCAGGCTGGGTGCCCTTCCTCTCCTCGACAAATAAGCTGTCACAAGTGTGTGAGAATAGCCCTGTCAGGAGCAGCTGCTTTTAACATAATTATTTGGGCTGATTTGGAAGCTCTGACCGTTGCACAACAGCATGGAAATCAAATGCTGTTTGTCTGCCTGACTGACTCCAGGCGATTTATACGCTGTGCCCGATTTAGTTATTTTTGGTGCATCTCTGGACTGCAGAGCACAAGGTTTTCCTTACAGTTCCTTTTCCGTAAGCTCCTACTGAGTTTTGTTCACAAATCAATTTGAAGAAGATGAATTGTGGGGGAAATCATGACAGTGCTCCTGTTTTTTTTTTTTTATCGACAAGACCTTTTGTGCACAGAGCAGCTGTAGTGGAAATGTTTTCCTGTCGCATCTTAGAAACCAATATGCACTGCAATATCCACAGTTTGTTCTTATAGAAACCGTGGGCTTATTTTTATCCTTAAAAGCCAATAAATCCATGGTGATTTGCAAATGTCTCTCCAGTTAAGCGAAAATATGAAAAAGGGGTGCGCGGTTGTGGAAGGGAATGAAAATTGAGTTATTATTTTCACATGAATAAGCAAATGATTACAGAGAAGATGAAAGGGCTGTTTGAAAATTTCTCTCAAATTGTCAAATTTAGACACATTTCAAAGCCGTTACGCAGTCCGTATTCATTTCTACCTCACATGAAATGAGTAATAGGTTATAGTGTGGAAACAAAAAGGGCTGTTGTCGGTTCTTTTCCAGCTGCATGCCTAGCTCATCTGTCTGGTATGTTGTGTAATTTGAAAGGCCTCTCCAGATAATTGATTGTACATTGTACAAGGCAGAAAATGAAAATGGAATTCTCTGTTTGAGGCAGAGCCGATATGACAAGACTGGAGCTCAGAAAGGAGGAAAAAACACTTAAAGTAGAGTTATAGATCTTGAGGAGGAAATTTGGAGAGAGAGAGAGAGAGAGAGATGCTGGGAGTTGTCTCGGGGGCCTGCATGTCAGTAGAGTATAATCAGGGCATGTACAAATATAGGCGCGCTGCTCTGGTAAGAATCAGAGCATTGTAAGCGCTGTTAAATCAGTCCTTCCTCAGGCACCAAATACAATCAAGGCTATTGAATGACACACGCTGAGCCAACGGGCGGTCACGCCGCATCACAGCTGGGTAATTTTGCCTGCTAGTCACTGGCTGCTTGTGGCCCCAAAGACATTCCTGCTAACTTGTACAAGAGTCTAAAGGGCGATAGACAGAGCAACCCTTCGGGCCAAAGGTTTAAGAGGCTTTTAAGAGGTGTCTTCTCGAATAATGACTTGGAAAGTGACTCTCATTTGAGCTTCACAGTGAATATTTGATTTGTGAGCCAGGGTTGTCACCACATATCAGTTATCAGTACTAAAATATCATTACTTTATGTTTTGATACTCCAGAAAAAAAAAATGCCATATAGAGCACATTCCTTTAGTATTTAAAAGCAGTTAATAAAAAATTATGAAGTAAAAATATTTATTTTAATTATATATATATATATATATATATATATATATATATATATATATATATATATATATATATATATATATATATATATATATATATATATATATATATATATATAAACCTACTTAAATTTATTTTAAAACAATAATGAAAATGACAAGACAACAAAATCACTAAAACTTTAACTAAAATAAAAATGTAAATAAAAAACAATTCAAAATATTAAAAACTATATTAGTATGATACTAAAATATTACTATTATTATTATTAATGGGGATGATGATGATGATGATGATAATACTACTAATAATAGTTACTTGAAGCATTGTTATTAAATATTATTATACTAATATTATAATCAACAATAATAATAATGGTAATAATAGTAAAAAAAAAAAAATAATAATAATAATAATTGATTGTATTTCGGGTTTTTTATCACTATTTGATCAACTATTTTCTTGTTTTAAATAGTTTCTTGAAGCAATGTTAATAAATATTATTATTATTATTATTATTATTATTATTATTATTATTATTATTATTATTATTATTATTCCAATCACCATTAATAATAATAATAGTAAAATAATTGAATAATTAATTGTATTTCATTTTTTATCATTATTTGATCAACTATTTTCTTGTTTGGAATAATAATATTTAATAACATTGCTTCAAGTAACTATTCAAAACAAGAAAATAGCTAATCAAATAATGATCAAAAAACTAAATACAATCAATTATTTTACCATTATTAATATTGATGATGATGATGATGATGATGATGATGATGATGATGATGATGATGATGAATGAATGAATAGAAACACATTTGACAGAAAGATCTCAGAGAATCTAAAAACTGTTGAAATGACAGATAGCATCTGGATATAATAGCTTTACCAGTGATCTCACGTCATCTAACTGCAGTTAGAGTCTGACGATCTATTATATAACAATATATACATCCACTCTAACGTGCTTCATAAAATACATCTTCTGTCAATATTCCTGAGAGGCCAATAATGCCATAAAATCTCAAAATATGCAATAATTTATCAATTTTCCAGCGAGTGCACTTGAGATAGCCTACACTGGAATTATTGGTCGCTCCGGGACGCGCGCTTTGCATTCCTCAGTTCCTATGGAAGCGTCCTAATCACTGGCCAAAACGTGATTGGTTGGAGCGAGAATGTGCTACGATTGGTCAGCACAATATGGCCGTTATCTGATTGGCTTAAGTAGATGGTGGGTGGAGTCTACCTATTTGTGGATTCATTTGAGTCTAGATGCTAGAAATGTTTCAAAATCCACGCGATTTACAAATGTGCAAGAAGAGATCCACAAGTGCAGAGGAAGCGATTCACAAATGAATGCTACTTATGCAAGGCAAAGTCGTGTGTTTGTGACATCAAAATATGTGTTCAAATATATATGTTGTTATTCACAAATGTCATTGTATTTATTTGTGAATCTAATTCATTTTTGTGAACTCCTGCATATATTTGTGGATCTCAATCTATTGATTTGTGAAATTATTTATTTTTTGTGAATCGCTTTACTTTTATTTATGGATAAAAATATATTTGTTTGGAATAATGCAACAATAATACCCCCATATCAAAAGCTGGTAGTAGATCAAGGCAACCATGCTATTTTCAAGTCTACAAAAACAAGCGGGACATGCTATTTATCTCTGCGCTGTGTAATGTGATGTATAAACATACGATTATTCACATGTAGTTACACATTCATCTGGGTTGAGTGAGGAAATGGAGTGAAAGGGATGAGCCAGCCTTTTATTTGACACCAGCTGATGTCAAACATCTGTGCATTTCTTCCTCCAACACTGATAATGAATGGATGGGCGGTACATGCCTCTCTTCTGCACCGCTGTCACCACTCTGAAGTTCCGGAAAGCATCTGCTCATTAGAGACATGTGAAGTTTGTCCAAAGTGCAAAACTTGCATCATGGTCCGGATCACGAGGATGGCAGCAGGTGTCGGCTGTCTCTTTTATGCAGTCATGCTGACTCTACTGTTTTCTGCTGTCATTTGAGCAGAATGCATTTAGAGGGTTTTGGAATTGATTTGTTCAGCTCAGAAATGATGCAAAGCTTACACAGCTTCATCTTTTATCTCATTTGTGTTAAAACGGGACAGAAGAGATATTTGCATGGGGGAAGCATTGAGTTATCTGCTTTAAAACTGCAGCTCAGCTCCTGGTATGCAAAAGCACAAGGTCATCTGTTGTTGATGCACACATTTTCTGCACGTCTTGCTAAAGATGTGGGCCATGAGCATGTAGATGCTAGACTTACAACATTCTTCAGCAAGTTTGCTTATGGTTTCTGCTATATGCTATATTCAATACAATATGACTTGTTTTGTGCTTTTCAAACTTTTAAAATCAAACCAGAACATCCAGAACCAACATAAGTACCACCTAGTCAAAATGTTCCCGCCGTTGGTCCAACTAACATCTCTTTGCATGTAAGTTTAAGGACTGTTTATGAGCTACATAATCCAATGGTTTCATAAACAACAGCCGTAACACATTAAAAACACAAGATACTAATTGTACAGTCCAATTAAAAAAACATGGATAATAAATAGATTTTAAATGTAGATAACTGAATGTAGATTACTGTCTGCCACAAATTGATCTTGTAATAAAGGTCTCATCGAGGAAAAACACGCTGCATTTTGGTATTCATTGCATTTTTTTTTTTTTTTATAAAAGTTAAATAATTAATTTTATAATAAAAATGTTAATGATTAATCGATAGTCGATCGTTAATTCTCCCGACGATCGACTAAGAAAATTTTATCGAATGCCCATCCCTACTTACAACCTCTCCCATCTGTCTAATAGCAAACTGCTCTGTCTGACTGGTGGTAATATCAATACCATGCTCAAAACTGAATGCTCAACCCAGCCAAAAGCAGACTTTGAAATCGAAGAGCTTGAAAATTACTTTGAGAACAGAATAAAAACAATCATCTAAATTTTACACCCATCTCTTTTTACCTATTCACATTCCGGACTGAAGAAGTGAGATTGTAGACTTGGTAAAGTCTATATATTTAAAGGTGCACCATGTAGTATTTTTGCAGTAAAATATCCAAAAACCACTAGACCAGTTTTATATATTTTGTTCAGTTGAGTACTTACAAGATCCCAAATGTTTCCAACTATTTGTAAATTGTGAGAAAATTGCTATTTTAACCAAGGAGCCGGGATGCCTGAGGGAGTCGCCTGTCAATTGCTTCATATCTGCGTTACACTCGGTTTCCAGTTTTATTCTGCAGAAGCGCTTTACTCTTAGCAGTGTGAACAAGTGTCACAGCAGCCGCTGAGCGAACGCACAGATTAACGTCAGAACATCATTTTAAACACACTTAAATGTGTCTAATATGATAAACAGAGCTGCGTTACCTCATACTCATGACCGGAAAAGCGGAAATAGCATCGGTGCCCGACAACTTTGTCCTGTCATAATAAAATCCCGCTGCTCACGAGGCGTGTGCTGTTCATCTAATTAACAATCACTCATGCGGCCATGCTCAGCTCCACAACACTCAATCTTGCTCTGCTTCATACTAGAGTAACATTAATAACTGCATCCATCAACATGATTTCTGCCAGAGTCCTATCCCGTTTCTTTTCCACCGGCTGTGAGGTTAAGACCACATGTCCCAAGATACTGCGCTCACACTTGGCGTCATCAAACTACTCCTATGTTTTGAATAGGCACCCTCTAGCGGACGGAAAAGCTGCATAGTGCACCTTTAAGCTACATTAAAAAATCAGATCAGAAATTATAAATAAAATACAAAATATTTGAGTACTTTTTCATTGTTGTTACACCTGGGGGCACTGGTGTGTGGGTTACTGTGTTACAATGTATGCTTGTCAAGTTTCTGTTTGTCTCATTAAGTATTATTTCTATGTGTCTGTAGGGGATGGAGGACACAGAACAGCTCCAGGAGAAGCAGGATAGCCTGGCTCTAACCCCGAAGAGTCCTCTTACTGAAGATGAAGGTGTGCAGCTAGTGATCAAGGATGAAGATCAACCTGTGCTCCACAACGCATATGAGCATGCAAATGGGAATGTCTTGCCCTCAGTTCCACAAGATGGTGCACCCCACAAATCAGAGGATTGTGACGTGTTTCCTGTTGCGGTTTTGCCGTTGCACCACGGTCAGCCTCTCCCCAACTCTCACACACCGGACCAATGGCAGCATGAGATGTTGGATTATAAGGTACCTCTGGGTGCCCTTGCAAACATTGAACAGCCTAGGCCAAAAGAGGGCCAAAACCAAGTGGGAATGGTGCTGCCGACCATAAAGCAGAAACCTGACACATCTCCTGAAATCTCACCCGAAAGGGCAGAGGCCACTAAAAAGGAAGAAGCATGCTATAACTTTAATCCTCTCCTCTACCCTAGGGGTAATCCTGGCATCATGTCCCCATTAGCTAAGAAGAAGATGCTGTCCCAGGTCAGTGGAACAGGACTGCTTAATAATTACCCATATGGACCGCCTCCTCCATTGGTCAGTAGGAGGTTGTCCAGCAGTAGTACAGAAGGCTCATCTGCTGGACAGCAAAGCTCCCATGCTCCTTCCACTGCAGAGACCAACATGGTGATCAAACGACCATCAGTTATTCAGCATGCTCAGAGCTTCAAGTCCAGGGGAAGTGAGGACAGGAGGTCCTCAACAGAGGGCTCTCAGAAAGAAGGGGGTAGTGAGGGAGAACCAATACCCCAGCCACAGCCCACCCTGATAAGAGAGCCGTACATTATGAGGGCCGACCCCCATTCCAGCATGGACAAATCTGCTGAGATGCCTCGTCCTGGCCAGGCTCCCAGCTTCCTGAGTGACTTTTACTCCTCACCACATCTACACAATCTCTGCCGACAAACCGAGCACCACCTGAGCAAGGAGCAGATAAGCAAGTATCTTAGCAGAGACATTTACCCTCGAGACTGTGAGACCGCCCAGGGCTTTCCCCCAAGTCAGCATCCCGACAATGTGGGTTTGAATTACTGTGCCCGGCTTAGTCAGAAAGAAAAGGGACCTCTTGCAGAAAGGGCAACAGAGGAGCAACCAACTGATTTGAGTCTCCCAAAGTCCTCTCCTCACAAACTGCCTATTTCCTCATCCTCTCTCACCGGCATTCCACATGCCACAATGCAACAGGACATTAAAAACGCTCCTCTCTTTCAAACAGGCAACAGTCAGAGCTCAAGCATAGATTACCATCCCAGGGCCTGTCGTGTTCCTCCCATGACCGTGTCCATGTCTAAAAAGGTTACCGAATCCCACTCAAAGGTTCTGGAAAAATCACACAACGGCAGAGGAGAAGAGACCTTGAGCTATAAGATCGACGAGATGGCTCGGCCCATTCTGAGTGCAAAAAGCAGCCCACAGAATATTTGCACTGCACGGCCACTGAAAAGGAACCTTGAGGATTTGGAGAACGGACAATCGGAGAAGAAAATCCGGGCTGTGACACCCTTGCACTGCTCGACACTAAGAGACGGCCCGGGGAAACCAAGGACGCCGGAAGCTGACAGCGAGTCCATGAAGCCAGCAGAACCTGCTCACGCGGTGCACATCAACAGTTACGTTTCAGAGAGCCACAAGATCCCCTTGCACTCCCACTTATTCCAAGGGCTGTATCCAGGGACATTTGTATCTCAGGTCCAGGACATGTGTGAGAGCTTGGGCTCCCACGTTACCCCAAGTTACTCCCATCCACTGCAGTACTTGAAGAACCAGGCGGTTCTGTCGCCACTCATGCCCCCCTTCGCCATTCATTCCTTAATGATGCAAAGACAGTTCCTGGCCGCCAATCCCGCCCACATGTACAGACATCAAGTGGGCACCTCATACGGGGACATTCTTCACCCTGGCCTCTACCCCATGTCGGCCCTTCACTCGCAGCCAGCTTTCAGTCCCCCTCAACTTTCTTCAGTGCACCCCAGCACTAAACTTTCCTAGGTGATGCAGTCTGATATTCCCAGGCTGGATGTGCCCAGCCCACGCTTAACTCAGACTTAATGCTCTCCAGAAAATTCCATCAAGCATGGTCACACTATATATATCCAACAAATAGCAGTGTTTTGTAAACGCTTAAACACGGGAGCAGTTATTTTTGTTAATTAACTTCTTGCCACTCAAGTTTATGATTTGCACATTTCTTTGAACAGGGGCCAACTGGGCTGAATGTGGCTTGTTCTCACCGCACTGTTTAAAAGTGTCAGTCGTCTTGTCCGAAAACATGTTGCCTTGGCACAGGTGCCCAAGTGGAGATGGGTATGATGTCCACAGAGACATCCAAAGGAAAGTCGAGTGACAAATCAGTGCAATGCAACAGTGCTATTTCAGTCCATTCTGAGAGCTCTTTTGTCTGAAACACTATGATACGATAATGTAAGAGCTGCCTGGGTAACTGTTGGACTTTTTCACATTATTCTTGACTGTACGTTTTTTGTTGCTGTTGTTGTTGTTGTTATTTTTTAAAAATGCAACAGTGTGGTAGTTTTATATGTTTATTTTTCAATCCTACAAGGGTTAAGCAATGAGATATCACATTTGATAAAGACGCAAAAAAGAGACCCGAGTATTGCAGTTCGGTGTGTTACACGGTTACATGTAAATAAAACTAACTAAGCTTTCCTTGAAGGAATCTTAAATGTCAGTGATACTATGTGAGGTAGGCTTCACAAGCTTCTTTGACCACTGTCTGCTGGCTTCCCTTTCAGCTTCTCTCATACCCAGCCAAACTCGCTCCTGATCAACAGAGCAATGTGGAATGTGTTTGTCAAATGTAGGACTGAGGTGCTTGTACATAACCTTCACAGACTGAACGCATTTTGTATCATGTTCACTCGCTACTGTAATTTCTGACTGCTCTGAACTTGGGGCTAGAGAGCAAATTTGGATGGTGAAAGGATAAAACGCAGAACTACTTAAGTGTCAGAAAGTGAGTTTTGTATTTGCTGGTGTACACTTGTGATCGCTTACTCAGAGGACTTTTTATCAGGAGAAACTGAAATTTAAAACTACATTTGGGGGAAAACATATTTTAGGAGCACTTAGTTAAGCACACACAGGCTTTTCCATCATTTTCTGTTTAAGGATAGTTAACAGTTCAAATTTGTTTTAGATACTGTTATTGAATTTTAGGTCTGTAAGTGCTGACAGCAATCAAACTTGCGTCTGTATTAAATGAAGTGTAACACTTGCCAGGGAAGAGTTTTTAATTAAAAGAAGCATGATTTCTTTGCACAAAAGATTTTGGGAAAGTACAGAGTCAATTTGAAAAGCAACACAGTACTCCTAGGGGTAATCAATTGTATTTTTATTTTTTTCCCGTTTTTTTTTTTTTTTTTTTTTTTTTTTTTGATGTATTAGTAATAGAGACTAAACTTCAAGAAATGTATTTACTCCAACAATGTTTGGAGTAACGCTCAAGGTTGCTATGTAACATTTTGTAATGAGTAATAAACAGTTTTATAACTTAATAGAAGACAACGGTTCATCTATGTTTTTGCAAAGATATTGTATTTTTTGAGTACACATACTAACCAACTTAAAGGGATAATTCACCCAAAAATGAAAATGATGTCACCATTTAATCACCCTCGAGCTGTTCCAACCAGTTTACATATTTTATTCCTTGGAACATAAAAAGATATTTTGAAAAATGTTTTGGTGTGCTCAGTCAGTGAAGTCCAGTGTTTCACTGTACAGATGAAAGGATGTCTACATGGTTTGGTACAATGTGGGTGAATAAATGGTGACAGAATGCCCATTTTTGGGTTAACTCTCCCTTTAAAGTTACATTGTATGGGAAAGAGCAGTGTACACATTCTTAAAAATATCTCAATTTGGGTTTCACAGAAGAAAGAATGTCATAGACATTAAAGGGTTAGTTCAACCAAAAGTGAAAATTCTCTCATTAATTACTTGCCTTAATGTCGCTCGACACCCGTAAGACCTCCATTCATCTTCGGAACACAAATTAAGATATTGTTTTTTAAATCTGATGGCTCAGAAAGGCTTTCATTGACACCAATGTCATTTCCTCTCTCAAGACCCATAAAAGGCACTAAAGACGTCGTTACAAAGCCCATCTCACTACAGTGGCTCTACAGTAATTTTATAAAGCGACAAGATTAGTTTTGTGTGCGAGAAAAAAAAAAACGAATTAATGCCTTATATAGTGATGGGCCGATTTCAAAACAAAGTTTCGAACGTTATGAATCAGTGTATCGATTCATGATTCGGATCGCCAATGTCGTGATTCAGCGTGATTTTTCAGAATCATGATTCAATACGGTGATTCATAACCGTTCGATACTTTGTGTTTGTAATCGGCCCAGCACTATATAAGTAGTTATTTGGTGTACACAGTATTAGTTATATTATATTAGTTTAAACAGTATTTTTGCAAAACTGTTGTCTTTGCAAAAATACTGTGTGCGACGCATACTGCAAGCGCTGTGATTGGTCTGCTAGAAGCGGAACAGTTACCAAAAAAGAAGAATTGTGATCTGTCTGCACATGTAATTGACATCGACACGGACAACAACGCAGAAGTATAAATGAAAACTGACACGTATCCTACAGTGTTGAGGCTGGCACGTAGGTCTGACGCAGAAGTATAAATCAGCCTTTAGTCACCTTAGGGCTTAAATGATAAAATTTAAATTTTAGAGTGAACTACTCCTTTAAATGCAATCACGAAACCCATTTCTCTGCCCTACTTTCATACTTTATATTTGGCTAGAACTAAAGAGTAGAGTACTGAATACTACTATGGATCAGACTATGTTTTAGAAACATATTTAGTAGAGAGAGAGAGAGAGAGAGAGAGAGAGAGAGAGAGAGAGAGAGAGAGAGAGAGAAAGAGAGAGAGAGAGAGAGAGAGAGAGAGAGAGAGAGAGAGAGAGAGAGAGAGAGAGAGAGAGAGAGAGAGAGAGAGAGAGAGAGAGAGAGAGAGCATGTAGAGATCTCACACTGCCTTGGTACAGTACTCAAACACACATTGAAAAGGCACTGGGGCACATCTGCTCTAGTTTACCCTGTTCATTATAATTGTAATGAGCACTGGGAATTTTGTGGCCCCATAATTAGACTGTTTGTCAAGAGCACTTAAAGTGTCTCTTTCAGTGTAAGATTGTCACAGCCAGCTGCGTGTTGGAGGTTAGAGTTCAAACTTGACGGTTCAGACTTCAAAAATCTGGTCTAAATCTTTTAGCTGCTACAGGAATGCATTTTGCTTCCTTGCTGTAAGGTGAAACACTGGTCCATTTAAAGCCTTTGCCACTGTTTTACCACATGATATGTATATAGCATGCTATAATTAAAATAGCAGCAGTGGACCAAATTAGACTGTATAGTTGACAACTTTATATTTCATGAAGCATTTTAATAGATGGTACTATAATAGTTTACTTGTCCCACAGCTGGGCTTTGCTTACAAAAGAGTCATGAGATTAAATACCATTCAGTTGACCATGGCACAGCTAAAGTTTTTGTACCACTTAAAACGCTTACTAATAAATATTTTAGGAGAACAAGCTCACCATGAAACAACTGCACTTCATTAAGATATAAAATACACTCCAAATGTTTTCCAAGTTTTTAATACCCCATCTAGTGGTTGAATTAAATATATGGCGAAAAGGCAACAACTTAATTACAGACTTCTGTATGGAACTTTGGCTTTGTGGAGCCCAGAAAAACTCCTCAACACCATTTTAAATCTAAATGATGTTACCAGTGAGTACATCTTGCTGGTAGCATGTAAAGATATTGTTTGATGACGCTGTGGCCAACTTCTGTTTGGGAATGTAATTTAGAATTTGGTCGGGTGGGGTGGGGGGCTTTGGGCAGTATGTACGGTTATAAGAACAGCACTGGTCCCGACCGCCCAAACCACCACGTGAGGCAAAGTGCCATTAAGTGTTTCTCAAACTCGCTCAGACACAATCGGCTGTTGACTCAGAAGGAAAAGGCATCTGACGCCATCTCTGTTTCCTGCCTTTGAATGTTTCTGTGATTAAAATACACATTTGGTGCAAAATGCAGAAAGCCTGGCTGAACCACAAATTGTTTCCACACTTTGGAGAGTTTATACACGCGTGTCCCATTGAATCTCAAATAACTTGATACATTTATTTTGGATTGTCTATTTATATCCAATCTAAATTAAATAATAATAATTTAAATAATAATAATAATTGTGCTTACAATTTACCCCAAAGGTCTTATAAAATCTATTGACTTGAAAATGAATCTGAAATGCTTCATTGAATCTAATCAGAGTGTGTATTCACAATCTGAAACCTGCTGGTTTTCTCTCCTCCACAAGTGCCGATCCAAGAAGCTTCAGTCTATGCAACTGAAACATTATAGTCTACTCCAAAACATTAAAACAGAAGTAAATCATTACAAAAAAAAATGTACATAAATCTCTGTATACATAAAGTACATGTACATAAAGATAAATGACTTGTGCATGTTCAGTCTCGCCAGTAAAAAAAGGCAAGTTCATAGACGGAGTGAATGTGTACAGTAGAATGTCACATAAGAATCCAATAAACAAAGACTCATCAGTTTGCAGCATATCTTGCAGCACTGCTGAGCTTGAGCAGAGCGCCCCCTGCCAGTCAACACTGACACTACAGGCAAAAGCATGCAAGGCATACTACACTTACCTAAAAGATTATTAGGAACACCATACTAATACTGTGGTTGACCACCTTTCGCCTTCAGAACTGCCTTAATTCTACGTGGCATTAATTCAACAAGGTGCTGAAAGCATTCTTTAGAAATGTTGGCCCATATTGATAGGACAGCATCTTGCAGTTGATGCAGATTTGTGGGATGCACATCCAGGGCACGAAGCTCCCGTTCCACCACATCCCAAAGATGCTCTATTGGGTTGAGATCTGGTGACTGTGGGGGCCATTTTAGTACAGTGAACTCTGTCATATTCAAGATACCAATTTAAAATGATTCGAACTTTGTGACATGGCGCATTATCCTGGAAATAGCCATCAGAGGATGAGTACATGGTGGTCATAAAGGGATGGACATGGTCAGAAACAATGCTCAGGTAGGCCGTGGCATTTAAACGATGCCCAATTAGCACTAAGGGGCCTATAGTGGGCCAAGAAAACATCCCCCACACCATTACACCACCATCCATGTTCTCATTCTGTTTACGCCAAATTCTGACTACCATCTGAATGTCTCAACAGAAATTGAGACTCATCAGACCAGGCAACATTTTTCCAGTCTTCAACTGTCCAATTTTGGTGATCTTGTGCAAATTAGCCTCTTTTTCCTATTTGTAGAGGAGATAAGTGGTACCAGGTGGGGTCTTCTGCTATTGTTGCCCATCTGCCTCAAGGTTGTGCGTGTTGTGGCTTCACAAATGCTTTGCTGCATACCTTGGTTGTAATGAGTGGTTATTTCAGTCAAAGTTGCTCTTCTATCAGCTTGAATCAGTCGGCCCATTCTCCTCTGACCTCTAGCATCAACAAGGCATTTTCGCCCACAGGACTGCCGCATACTGGTTGTTTTTTGCTTTTCACACCATTCTTTGTAAACCCTAGAAACGGTTGTGTGTGAAAATCCCAGTAACTGAGCAGATTGTGAAATGCTCAGACCGGCACGTCTGGCACCAACAACCATGCCACGCTCAAAATTGCTTAAATCACCTTTCTTTCCCATTCTGACATTCAGTTTGGAGTTAAGGAGATTGTCTTGACCAGGACCACACCCCTAAATGCAGTGAAGCAACTGCCATGTGATTGGTTAATTAGACAATTGCATTAATGAGAAATTAAACAGGCGTTCCTAGTCCTTTAGGTGAGTGTATAAGCCTAGTGCATACAGTAGCTGAGCTATTCGTCAAAGGAAATAATACATTTTTTGGTCATTTTTACATTAGAGAAGATAAATGACAAAATAAGCACAGTACATGCGTCTTCTGAATGACAACCAATTTAAATTCTTACATTTAAATTGAAAAATTATATTGATCAGTGATTTTCAACTAGCTTTGCCTCAGCAGCCATCAAGTGGTGAGCCAACATGGTACCAAAAAAAATGTTTGTACAAAAGTTGATCCTCTGAAATTGAGGGCATGAGTTAATTCACCATGATTGCAGTGATACAAGACTTAAATTTGTGCTTTTATCAGTATGTAACCAGCCCAATGGGCTATAAGTGCAGTGCAGAATGTTTGCCTGTCCAGCTGTGCTCTGGTAATCTGCTGGCCTGTGCACTATACAACCAACTATTCATTTGTTCTGCCCACTACAAAACAATGCTTCACTTCGTGGTTGTCTTGACAGTTTTTCTAACCATAGATCCATTATGTATGGCTTTAAGAGCTTTGTTTAGCTGAATGCAACTCATAAGGATGATTGTATCTTATAATTGGAGATAAGGGTAGTTAGGTATATTATTGACAGATTAATTAATTAAAGACTGAATTATTGGCTACCCAATATCTAAAAGTTTCCCAAAAATAGACTTCGAAGGGTAATTAAAATCAGATTTTTAATGGAAAATGTGGTGTATTATTTGTCTGACTATCACCAGATCAAGCTCAATTTAAGATTGAACACTGGTCTGGGGTGTCAGCTCTCTGTATTTTCTACTGTACAAGAGGTGGGATAAAAGAGCATTTTTCAAATGTCTCTGTACGCAATTGGATAGTCCTTCAACTAATCAGACTACAAGAGGTGTGCTCAATGGGCAACAACCCGTTGATTAACAATAGCTGTGAATCAATCCATAAATGAAAACAATTTTCCTTTGGCGCTAAAAAAAAGGAGTAGTCAAGCCGATTTTCAAGTCAGGAGACAAGCTCTGTGTCTCAAACTATAGACCTATTAGCATTCTGCCAGCCATCTCCAAGATCTTTGAGAAGGTGGTGGCAGAACAGCTAGTAGAGCATCTTAACCACACTGATGCATTACATCCTTGCCAGTTTGGAATCAGGAAAAGATACTCCACAGAGTCTCCGTGCTGCTACCTACTAGAAGACATCAAATCCAGTCTTGATGGTGGAGGTGTGGTAGGGGCGGTCTTTCTGGACTTGAAAAAGTCCTTTGACACAGTTAATTATCAGCTGCTCATTAGCAAACTATCTGATTTTTCTCTTAACACAAATACAATAACATGGATTCAATCTTACCTTAATGTGTTGCGGTTGACAATAAAAAAAAAAAAATCACCATTAAGACCTTGTAGCATGGGAGTGCCACAAGGTTCCATTTTGGGCCCCCTGCTTTTTACCCTTTACATAAATGACCTGCCAACTGTGTGTAAGAGTAAAATTATTATATATGCTGACGATACGGTGCTATATGCACATGGTAAAACTGCGGAAGTAATAGGTCGCTCATAAACTGACCAAAGAGATGAAGAAAGTTTGTTTGTGGCTGAAAAACTCATGCCTCACTCTAAATTTAGGTAAGACTGTTTCTATGTTTTTCACAAATCTTTTTAAAATACAAATGTACCCTAATATTTTAATTGATGGACAAATCATTTCAAATCAAGAACAGGTAAAATATTTAGGTGTCATATTGGAACCAAATTTAGGCTTTAAAAAGCATATAAAAAAGTTTACAAATACAATAAAATTTAATATGGCACAGTTCAGATACATTCGAAATTCCTTTACAATCGAGGCCTCAGGGGCCCATGATTGTTCCTCATTTTTGATATTGTATGACAAGTTGGTCACAGGCTACTATTTAACATTAAAATGGACTCTTACCAATCTGTTCGCCCATGGGCGTGCTGGTCTAAATAAAGGGTGTGTTCAGGCGCATTGTTATTTTGAGTACCTAAAAACGACTGCGCCATTGATCAACAAAAGCCTGATCTAAAGTCAAAAGCGCAGTATTTGTTGCATTATTTAAAGGATATGTTAGTAATATGGGCCTATAGGTGGGTGCACAATGCACGTACATGGATGTGCAGCAACACACAAACATTTTTAAATATAAAAATGAAAGGATTACTTTCTGAGGAAGCGTTCAGTCTTTCTGCTCACAAATTCTGCCATGTAAATAGCAAATCCGCCATGGCCCAAGCACAAATGGCTTTTAAAGGGAATGGAGATGAGACTCTGATTGGTTTATTGCACGTTACGCCCAAAACAGACCCATGACTCATTAAAAGAGTAGGTACAACCCTTTTTGACCATGGCGCTCCGACTGTTTTTTCCGTTAAACTAAAAGCGGATTCAGACATGCCTTAAGTGCACCTGCGCCATGTGCTTCAGACCATGGGGTCATATCATTGACATAGGTTGTTTATGGGAAATAGAACACCATTGGAAGTTTACATAAGATAATGTAAAGGGGAAGAACCTTCAGTAACCTCATAAAAGTGATTGGGCCAAGGCAGAAGTTCACATTATTAGGATTGGGCATAAACAATATCCTTGCATTGCTTCATACATTCCAGGACAAAACATGTGATAGCATGTAAAAACAGAACTTTGACTTTGCAAAACTACAAAGGTAGAACTACCAATCAAATTAGAATACTAATATATCACTGCACACTTATGGAGAGTGCAAACGGTTAACAGTTAAATAAAAAATAAAGCAAAAACATCTTTCCCTATGTTGGGGCTGCTTCTGAAACACTCCATTGGTTTGGCTTGTAAAATAAACTACTTAAGATTCGGTTTGAGTTCTCCAAATATTGACTCAGATCAACCACAGGAAAACCACCAGTCGAAAAGTCACCAAGGAAAAAATAACCTTTTTTATAAAAGCTCATGTATTTTGCACAAAATGTTACAAGGGACATTCATTTGATAATGGAAGATTGGAGGACAATGCAAATCACTTCTCAATCTACATATTTTCTTACTGTGATTTGTTTGGAAATATGAATCCTAATGTGTTCATCAGAATAATCCTTTGAGGGCTCTTTTAATATAACCTCATAAAAACATTCATTTCCCACCATCCGTGATCTTTTGTTATTCAAGGGATTATTTTGACAAATTTTGATTATAATCTGATTCGATTATCTTATATTAGACTAGTGATACATGATCGCTCTCAATTTACTTTCATTCTTAAGGAAGTGTAATGTTAATGCAACAGTAGTTAATCGTCGGCATTATTGATGCCATTGAGCTGAGCGTCAGTCTCAGCAGTGAAAATGGATTAGACCTCTGGCAAAATCACTAATATTCATATTTTAAAACATCATTTAGGAAAGAAAAGGGCAAGTAGGCAAAATGAAGCAGTGCGTTTCATTTTAACAGTTTTGAATCGAACCAATGCTGCATGATTGATGCTGGTAAAATATGTATCCCATAAAGAACCAATTCTGCTCAGTTAGGCACGGTACTGTTGAGCCAGTGGTTTCCACCTTGGGCCAAAGTCAGAACATTCACTGCTCTGTCCAGCTGCTGAAATGTTGCTCTGTTGGAGGATGGAGGATGTTTCATTTGCTACTTTTTAAAAAGCATAATCTTTACATGCCACTAGCTGTGCCAGATCTACCAATACACATCTTTCTTTGACAGAAGATACAACATAATTCCACACTTCTATGCAGAGCCTTATTCAGATTTGAGTTTTCAATAGATATTTCTCAAAAAAGAGTTTACCTTGGTAAAATTTACATATTAAAGACACCTAATGTAAAGTGTGACCAACATGGTCATTGCAAATATTGTAGTAGGAACTCAGTCATTTGAGTCAATCTATATACGCTACCATTCAAAAGTTTGGGTTACGAAGTTTTTGTTTTGTTTTGTTTTTAAAAGAAAAATAATACTTGTGTTCAGCCAGAATATGCAACATTAAAGACTTCCACATTCGATATTTCTATTCAAAGAATCACAAAAAAATGAAACGGCACAACTGTTTTCATTATTGATAATAAGAAAAGTTGCTTTGAGCAGCAGATCATCATATGAGGTTTATTTCTGAAGGATCATGTGAAACTGAAGACTGGGACTGCCCAAAATGCAGCTTTGCCATCATGGGAATAAATGACATTAAAATATATTTGATTGGAATATACTTGTTTTATACTGTAATAGAGTTCACACTATTGCTATTTGTATTGTATTTTTTAGCAAATAAATGTAGCCCTGATGAGCAACAGCAATTAAAAACATTTTGACTTTGAGAGTAGCCTAATTGTGCAATTTTTTGCTTAATGCAGGTTCTGATTGTGCAGCAGTCCACAATGAGACGTGGACATGGGAGCAGCCTGACTACAGAGCTGTTTTTAAATCATTAGGAAAAGCCCAGAGGAGGACAGAGGGAAGAGGCCAGAGGAAGACGCTCGGGGACAGTGAGGACTAATTAAACAAGCATTAGGAGATGCATTCATCAGTCAGTGAGTGTATTTACTCCTGATTCAGGATCCTCCACCAGTCTACCTGATAAGAGAAAACGACACCAGGAGCCACGACTTCCTGCCTGAAACGGAAAGATAGATGCATATAAACACAAGATACGGTGAGATTTATCAGATGAAAGAATAAAGTTTGAACAAAGTAGTCAAGCTCTTCTTTGAAAAAAAAAAAAAAAAAAAGTAGCTAACTGACCACTGTAGTGACTTATGGAGCAATATCTTTTGAAGGGGTTATCATAAACTGGCTTTTGTTATTTTTTTATACTGTTGTCTGAGGTCAAAGTATGGTTTTTACATTCAAAAACATCATAATGAATCAGTAATAGGCTATTTTGTATCCTGGTTTCGAGCCTCTCTCATGGATGCTCTTTTTTATGGGCGTGCCGCACTAAAGACTCACTAAAACACCCACTGCCATGACTGGATAACCTTTGCATATTATAATGAGCTCCGTCTTCCCGTTGAGTACACGTGAGGGATTGTTTTGAAAATGAGTGGGGAAAAGGCAACCAGAATGATAATTTGCCCACTGTGCTTGCAAAGTGTCTTTATATATACACACGCCCATAAAAAAGAGCATCAATGACAGAGGCTCGAACAGCCTATATCTATCTATCTATCTATCTATCTATCTATCTATCTATATATATATACAGTGCTTGCAAAGTGTCTTTATATATACACACGCCCATAAAAAAAAGCATCCATAATAAGAGAGGCTCGAAACCAGGGTACATATATATATATATATATATATACATGACTAAATCGGCCACCGTAGGAGTTGAAATGAAATCGAAATTGAGAGGAACAGAAACTATTATTCACCGGATGGTCATATACCTTTTCACCACTAGATGGGGGAAAATAGTCACACAGTGTAGCTTTAATTAAGCTTTCTAGAATGCTTTATGGCTTATATGGCTAAAGTTGTCATAATAAATGATTCACAGAAACTGTGTTCTTATAAACACACATTTATTATGCATTGCTTTGTCGGGTGACACTTTTTTACAGAGTACCTAAGTTATACAACAATGGTACACGATAGTCGATGAGTTGAATAAAGGTAATTCTACAACTAACGTTACATAATGTATCCACTAACCATTTAGAAACGTCCAGGTGCAGTCTAAAAGTTGCATCCTCTTCCTGAGTATTTCATCTGTGTCCGAATTCAAACATGTAAGACTGCAATTAACAAATGTCAGGTTATTTCTGACATTTTGGTTGAGTGAGATTCGGCCTGTTTTGTTGTTGACAGAGTATCGTACTCGGTTACTTTCGTAACCTCGGTTCCCTGAGAGAGAGGAACGAGTATTACGTATGGGAAAACTCCTTTTCTCGAGAATATGAAGCAAAACTTTAATAAAGGTATCCATGTAAAGCGCAGTGCCGCTGAACGGCCATAACTCAGCGCGAGGAGCGCTCTGATTGGCCGGGCCACGGCAACTGCATGAACCTATGGTGAGGCGGCTGAGAGGAACGAGCCAATGGGGGGCGTTCCAGAAGCCCGCCGAAAAAAGGTGCTTATATTTGCATACAGGAGGCTATATAAAGCCCTGATTTCGCCATAGGTGTCAGGTTTTTAGATCGACTGAAGCGATACCTGAGAAGCATAAACACGGCACGGAACGTAATACTCGTTCCTCTCTCTCAGGGAACCGAGGTTACGAAAGTAACCGAGTACGTTCCCTTTCGAGAGAGGTTCCTCGTATTACGTATGGGAACACAATGTAAAGCGCCGTGTGTGCTGACTGACCCAGTATACCCAAGCACATGTAAATAACCCCCGAGACACCGAAGAGGCGGCTATAAGGGGGGATGAAGAACCGGAAGAGTCGGTTCATTTGAACGGCTGATCGGACATAGTCGGATCTTATGATAAATGAAAGTGCTTAAGGACTGAAGTGTACAGGCCAAAACTAAAGGCAATCTGTTTACCAGGGTAAAGATAGAGCCTAAATGGAGAGAAGCCCTGCTTGTAGAGCTGGAACCTCCAATTTATAGAATCTGATAAAAGTGGACGGAGAGGCCCAGCCTGCCGCCGCACAGATATCTTCCAAAGAAATGCCACACGACCAAGCCCAAGATGAGGCCATGCCTCTAGTGGAGTGGGCTTTAACGCCTATAGGGCAAGTCAGGTTTTTAGACTCATATGCCAGCGAGATAGCGTCCACTATCCAGTGTGAGAGTCTTTGCTTCGTGACAGCACAACCTTTAGTGCGGCCGCCGAAGCAGACAAACAGCTGGTCCGACTGCCTGAAGGGGGAGGAGCGCTCCAGATACAGTCTCAGAGCTCTGACCGGGCAGAGCAGATTCGCGTCCTGTTCACCCTGAGATACGGGTAAAGGAAGCAGAGTAATAACCTGTGCTTTAAAGGGGTAGAAAGCACTTTGGGTATAAAACCATGTCTCGGTTTAAGAACAACTTTGGAGTTGTTGGGCCCGAACTCGAGACAGGACGGACTCACTGAGAGTGCGTGTAAGTCACTCACACGTTTAACCGAGGCCAGAGCCAGCAGAAACGCAGTTTTGAATGATAAAAGCTTTATGGTCGCGGTCTGGAGAGGCTCGAAGGGGGGACCCTTCATAGCGTCTAGAACCACCGCGAGGTCCCAAATAGGGACCGAAGGGGGGCGAGGGGGGTTCAATCTCCTGGCCCCTTTAAGAAAACGTACAATGAGCTCACTTTTCCCTAGTGAATGTCCCGCGACCTGAGCGTGGTTAGCTGCTATGGCGGCGACATAAACTTTGAGCGTGGAGGGGGAACGACCCGCGTCCAGTAGCTCTTGGAGAAAAGCGAGCACTTCTGTTATCTCGCATGAGCGTGCGTCGATATTTCGGACGGCACACCAGTTAGAAAACACTGACCACTTCAGAGTATAGAGCCGCCTCGTCGAGGGGGCTCTAGCTTCCGCTATAGTGTTCATAACTCTGTCAGAGAGGTTTCCCGATACCAGTTGATGGGCCATACGTGGAGGGCCCATAGTTCGGGACTGGGATGCCAGATCCCCCCCTTCGCCTGCGTGAGGAGGTCTTTCCTCAGCGGAATGGGCCATGGGGCTGTGTCTGACAGCTGGATCAGATCGGAGAACCACGTTCGGTTCCTCCAGAGCGGGGCTATTAAAAGCACCGCGGATGCTGTCTCCCTGATTTTCTTGATGGTTTGTGGTAGCATCGCGATCGGGGGGAAAGCATACAGCGGGAGACTGGGCCAGACATGGGCCAGGGCATCCCTGCGTTTGGAGAAAAATATTGGGCAGTGAGTGTTGTCTTCTGAGGCGAAGAGATCCACTTTCGCTCTGCCGAAGGTGTTCCAAATTAAGAGAACCGTTTGCGGGTGAAGAGACCATTCCCCTGGGGGAATGGTTCTCCTGGATAACATATCCGGACCCACATTCAGAATACCTGGCACGTGAGCCGCCCTCAGGGAGCTCAGGTTGTGCTCTGCCCATAAAAGGAGATGCTTCGCCATGCGGTGAAGGGAATATGATCTCAGGCCACCCTGGCGGTTTATGTACGCTACCACCGACATGTTGTCTGAACGAACCAAGACGTGGTGGTTCTTTATATGTGGAAGGAAAGCTCTCAGCGATAAGGCGACCGCTTTCATCTCTAGACAGTTTATGTGCAGCCGCTTCTCTGTTTCCGCCCACAGGCCAGAGACCGGCTTGCCCTCGTGTAGGGCTCCCCACCCCCGAGTGGAGGCATCTGTCGAGACCACTTTCAACTTCGTGACTGTGCCCATAAGCACGCCCCTCCGATACCACTCTGTCCTCGTCCAAGGAGCCAAAGTTTTGACAACGCTGTGGCTCACTTTGACGGGAAAACGGCCCCATTTCCATGCATAAGGAGGGACACGGGCGCGTAGCCAACGCTGGAGGGGACGCATGTGTAGCAGTCCCAGCCTGAGCACTGACGATGCCGAGGCCATAAGGCCGAGCATTCTCTGAAAGTGTTTCAGGGGAACGCGAGTTCCGGCTTTGAATGAAGTCGCCATGTTCTGGACGGATAGCGCGCGCTGTGACGTCAGCCGCGCGTTCATGAGTCTCGAGTCTAGAACAAAGCCCAGAAAAGATATCTTTTGAGTGGGTGACATCGAGCTCTTGGCGATATTGATCCTGAGACCCAAACAGTCTAAATGGTTGAGGAGCCAGGATCTGTGTGTTAGTAGTTCTGCTCGAGACTGGGCTATCACTAGCCAGTCGTCGAGGTAGTTGAGCACCCGCATCCCTTTCAGCCTGAGCGGGGCTAATGCCGCGTCCATACATTTCGTAAACGTGCGGGGCGCCAGGGATAAGCCGAATGGCAGGACCGTGTACTGATAAGCCTGCCCCTCGAAGGCGAATCTCAAGAATGGCCTGTGGTGGGGGGCTACCTGCACATGAAAGTACGCATCTTTCAGATCTATCGTGAAAAACCAGTCCCCAGGGCGAATGTGCGCGAGGATCTGTTTCACCGTTAGCATTTTGAACGAGCGAGTCATTAGAGCTTTGTTCAAATGCCTTAGATCTAGGATGGGCCTGAGCTCTCCGTCCTTCTTCGGAACGAGAAAGTATCGGCTGTAGAAGCCCGACTCGCTTTTGGAAGGGGGAACGGGCTCCACCGCTCCCTTCTTTACCAGTTTCAAAATCTCGGTGCGAAGCACGTGACTGACGCTGCTTCTCACCGAGGTCTCGACCACGGCGCGAAAGCGCGGGGGCCTGCGAACGAACTGTAGCGAGTAGCCCCTTTTTACTATGTTCATAACCCAATTTGATACCCCGGGCATGGCTTGCCAGGCCTGAGCCCGACACGATAGCGGCTGGAGCCGGCGCGGATAAGGGTCGCCTACTAGAGGGAACTCGGTAGCGCTGCCATTTTGTGCTTGAGACATAGAGGGGGTAGTGCTTATGTGTGGCGGCGTGCACTGTGGAGTGGGCGCCGGGACATTTATAGCATGGGTGGGAGGGGTGAATGAGTGTAGGAGTGCAGACTGATGTGTGGGCACATTTACTACAGAGAAAAAGCTCTTTTTGAGATTTATTTGGGTGGCCGTGATAACGGCGTTTGTGTGCAGGCGAGTGCGTTTGACAACGGGCTCGTTGGCTGCTAAACTGAGGTCGGCAGTCACCTGGGTGCGGGGAACTGGGAGACCGGGAGGGAGAGATGGGGGTCCGGCCGAGGCGAGACCTGACCATCTCCTTTTTATCCCTGCGGCTAGGACGGCTTCGGAGGCTCGGGGTTCAACACAATCCTGGGTCGAGGTCCCCGGCGTTCAGGCCGACTGCTGCGGTTCGCGGAGCGGGAACGTTGGCGCGGTCCAGAAGAGGAGCGAGGCCGGGAAGGTGGCTCTGCCGGCTTAGCGGGTTGAGAAGGCGGGGGTCTACCTCGAGAGCGTCTCTGGCCTGAAGACGAGCTGGAGCGCTTAGGCAGGAAATGCCTCATAGCCTGCGAAGCCTTCTGCGCTTCGGTGAAGCGCTCCGCGAAACCCACGACTGACGGGCCGAAGAGACCGGTAGTGGAGATGGGGGCGTCCAAAAAGGAGGCTTTGTCCGCGTCCTTCATCTCGGTCAAATTCAGCCAAAGGTGCCTCTCTAAGACCGTCAGGTTAGCCATATTTTTCCCGATGGCTTGTGCAGTGGCTTTAGTGGCGCGAAGGGCCAAGTCCGTCGCGCTGCGGAGGTCCTTCAAAACATCGGAGTCGGGGACAGACTCATCCAAGGAGCGGAGAAGTCTGGCCTGGAACACCTGAAGGATAGCCATGGTGTGAAGGGCCGCGGAAGCCTGGCCAGCGGAGGCATATGCCCGGCCAGCGAGAGCAGAAGTGGTGCGGCAGGGCTTGGACGGGTGCTGAGCCCTGGACTGCCATCCTCTGGAGGAGGAGGGCGGGCAGAGGTGCGCGGCGACAGCCTCCTCGAGGGGTGGAAGAGACTCATAGCCTTTTTCCTTAGCGCCGTCGACAACGGAGAGCGCTGGGGAAAAAGCGGATCTGGCGCGAGCAGAGTAGGGCGACTTCCACGACTTCGTAAGCTCGTCGTGTACCTCAGGGAAGAAAGGCGCGGGCTTCTGAGGAGAAGAGAGGCGGCGGCTTTCCAGGAACCACTCGTCCAGTCTGCTGCGTGTTGGCTCATCGGGCTGGGACCACTCGAGCCCGAGGTCTTCCACGGCCCTGGAGAGCACGCGGATGAGTTCCGCGTCGACGTTAGTTTTGGCGCTCGTGGCGGTCTGCGTCGAAGCGGGGGGCTCCGAGACAGAAGTTGACCACTCGCTACCAGAAGCGGCTGTGGAGAGGCTGTCCTCATCATCCTCTGGCGGCGGGCCACCGAAGGAAACCGAACAGGCCGCTGCATGAGAGGGACGCTGTTCCTCCTGGGTGAAGGTGACCGGCGATGGCGAGGCACGCGGGGAGTCATCCGGCGTGCAGTCGCCAGACCGTTCCGGCAGCCTCTGGTCGCGGCGTTTCTTGCGGCGCGGCCCAGCGGCAGGAGGAGGGACCTGGTCGAAGGTGGCGAGGCGAGCCCGAAGGGTCTGCAGCGCCATCTCATCGCACTCGGGGCAGCCGCCCTGAGAGAGTGCGAGCTGCGCGTGGTCCCGTCCAAGGCATGCCACGCAGATGACGTGACGGTCGCCGCCAAGGAGAGGAGCTCTGCAAGAGCCGCAGGAAATGCGAGGCATTTGAAACAACGCCCCGCGCTCTTTTAGGAGAAGAGAGTATAAAAGGATACGATCGCCGGATGGCGTAGCTGGAACGGCAGAGAAGGCGGAGAGGGAGTCCGTCGTCCTCAGCTGCAGGTTCCGCTGGTGCCTTTTCGACGGCGGTTGCTTCTTCCGGAGGTCAGCGAAGGTATCGCTGAAGGAGATAAAATCTGACACCTATGGCGAAATCAGGGCTTTATATAGCCTCCTGTATGCAAATATAAGCACCTTTTTTCGGCGGGCTTCTGGAACGCCCCCCATTGGCTCGTTCCTCTCAGCCGCCTCACCATAGGTTCATGCAGTTGCCGTGGCCCGGCCAATCAGAGCGCTCCTCGCGCTGAGTTATGGCCGTTCAGCGGCACTGCGCTTTACATGGATACCTTTATTAAAGTTTTGCTTCATATTCTCGAGAAAAGGAGTTTTCCCATACGTAATACGAGGAACCTCTCTCGAAAGGGAACTAGGATTCGCACTCTTCTGGAAAGGTGGCGGTGGAGCAGCAGCTCATTTGCATTAAAGGGCAACACAAAAACGGCGCTTTTTTTTTTTTTTTTTTTTTTTTTACACCCTAGGGTGTATTTGACAAGCTATAATAAATGATCTGTTGGGTATTTTGAGATAACTTCACAGACACATTCTGGGGACACCAGAGATTTATATTGCGTCTTGTGAAAAGAGGCACAATATATCCCCTTTAAAGTATTTTATACAGTTAAAATTACTATATTTTTTACAGTACAGAATCCAGAACGTAACATTAAAAAACACACATGAAAAAGTAAATATTTAATAGGCCCCTATTATTGTTAAATAATTAAAATTGTTCATGTTTTATGAATTCTATTGATCAAAAGTAATGTAATGAAACCATTTAAATAAAAAATAAAATGAAAGCAGAAAAAAAATAACCCAACTGTTATTCTTTATTTGTAAAGACGTGATGAATGCACAGATCAAAAGACCATTGAACACTATCTGACTTCCTCTCCTGACTCTGCCATTGATTTTAAACAGTGCCGTACTGTCAAAGAGAACAGAAGACATGAACTTTGGGTTTGATCATGATTCCCCTGACATCCTTTAACCCTGCTCCCTCACATCCTCTCTTTCTTAAATAACCCCATTATAATGTATTTTAAGAAGTAGAAAATGTTTTTTTTAAATTGCTACCACACACACATGTAAAGACCATTAATATGTTTTGGTTATAAAGAGCACTACCTAAACACAAGCTTTTGATCATTTGCTAATTCAATACATTAAATAACAAATGTGGGGTTATATTTAGTCCAGAATATAAGGCAAGACAATTTTCACAATAGAATGACCTGCCTAGCTTACTTGTAAAATGATGAATTAAGTACATTTTATTTCTATAGCAGTATTCAAAATGCACATCATTTCAAAGCAGCTTGGTTATATTTATTCACTTAATTATTTATTATTTCTATATTTATGTATTATTCACTTGTGGTACAGACCTTAATTAAATCTCAAAATGTCATTATTCACATGAATAATTTATAATTAGGACTCCAGCGTTTGATGTTTGTGAAACATTCTAGTTCTGCAGTGTAATATCATTTAGTCTCGCTCTCTTTTTCTTTTTTGCATTAGTTGATATTTTGCCACACATTCGAGTGCCTCCCTAGCAACAAGAGCACAGAAAACACAAAGGCGACTGCATGAAGACATATTGAAAACCTCAGAATGTACAGCTTGCTCTGTCCTTTCCTGTGCAGTGTAGTGTCTGAATCCATTCTGCTGTTTAGGTGTACTTTCACACTGTTCTTGACCATGCTCCATCTATAGACTGACATGAACTGGATTGGTACCTTACAGGAAAATGCTATAAAAACATATGAAAATAAATACGTATTTTGGCGTATACATTCCATGAGATTGCACACTCGTACTATTTATACACATTTCCGTGAGATATAATCAACAACTTTTAGATTAATATTTTTTTATTTCACTGTTGATTTCGATTATTTAATTCTCAATGCTTCATGGGATTGGAGTTCTTTTCTTTACTAAAGCCATTAAATACAGTCTTAGACTACCTTTGTCTTTTTCTCTGAATTTCGAATCAGTTTTTGCTACAAATAAAAGTAATTTAGTTGTAAGAACTGAGATTTAAAAAAGACCTTTCTAGACCTTAATACTGCCTTCACATGTTATCGGTATTATTGCAAATAAGAGTTTAGTAAATTGGACATGCAGGGGGAGTATTATTGTCCAGAAAGCAGGTTGTGAGACACACCTAGGTATTTTTAAAGAAGCACTAGGTAACTTTTCAACCTTTATAATATATTTTCAAGACTCTTGTGATGATACATCGACTTACAATAGGTTGAATGACACGTCTGCCATAGCCTGACGGAGTCTGTATTGTTTTTAATCGTACTTTTGAACTTCGGGTTTCGGGTAGTAACCCGAGAACAAAAAGAAATACAAAATTCGACTGCTTTACGGCAAATACCACCCCCACTTCCTTACATTCGGACGTGCAAGCCCAACTATAGTTTGTTTTTCAAATTTTATAGTAATGTCCGAAGCAGTCCAGAAAAATAAGAAAGCAAAGGTTTTGTTGGAGGAAAGCTAGCCTGACAAGCCAGACCCACATCAAGATGTTTGGTCTGGAAACTCACCATAGACAGGGCTCAATCTGAGGGGCGGGATAAACGGCTGTCTTTCAAACTCACTCTGCACACGATAGGATAGCGCTACAACCAACCAGAGCAACGAAGGGGAAACAGAGCTCGTTGATAGATTAAACAGTTGCCATATCCGGTCGGCAAAACTCCGAACTCCGAATGACTTCAGTGCCGTTCTTTGTTCTTTTCTCAGAGAAAAGCTTTACTCCAAGTCTACCAGAGTCGCGGTCAAAGCTGATTCGAAAGACCGCCGTTCTCCAGTTTCTGTTTTTACTAGAAGCACGCAAACGCAACTCGGACGTCGTCATTATGGCCCCGCCCACCGACTCTATACACGATGTGAGTGGCCCGGCAAGAGTTAGGGGAATACAGCTCAGAAGGGTATTGAGAGTTGCTAGACAACACTCGCGGGCAGATTAAATTTGCTGCCGCTAGGGTGAGTCTAGATTTCTAGGCTAGAGGAAAGGAATAAGAGGAAACTAAAAAAGTGATCGGATTAAAGGCATATTGTTTATAATCACATTCACAATAAAGGCATAATGTAGACAAGATAAGGCACTTAAAGACTAAAATGGCAATAGTTTAGAGCCATACATGATCCTATTGTAGGCTATAGCTACTTTTACCACACTATCTAGTCAGCTTGCTCATTCTGGAATGATGGTCAACTACATGCGATTTTTCGATGTGTTTAAAATACACAATATGTATTCAAATTATAATTAATTTATGTAAATATGTACTACTTTAACGACAAGACAAGACAGTGAATTTTTTGCAGAAAAAAAACGAATAAAACACCTGCCACAGCAGAAATTCGTCTCCCATCCGCCATTTTGAATGGTTATGCCACACCCATCTCGGGATCTTGGGTGTCAAAATTATTTTCAAACTTCCCACTGCAGCACAGTGAGTGTGAACACTTGTCCTTAAAGGGACAGCTCACCTCTTAAATTACATAAATAAAAAAACTAAAAAGTAGAGAGAAAAATCACTCACTGCACTTGAATAAAATATATACAGTAGCTTTCAGTCAATGTATATTGCATATTGAACAAGACCATGTAGTTTTAATTTCAGCCTACATTTATTCATTCAATTTCGTACTTAAATGCTGCTGTACATCTCTGAGCTGCCACTGTAAATCTTATATATTTATTTTATATTATACAACACACCAGGAATGTGTACAAGGTTTTTTTTTTTTTTTTTTTTAAGTAAAGTTAGGTTTAAGTAAGGTTTTTCAAGTCTTTTAAGTAAAATAAAGAAAGAGTATTGCAATAAAAACATTTTATTTTTAACCTTTTTCTGTTCCTGTCGCCTAAGAATACAATAGAAAAAAAAAAAACTGAACCGAACCGAAAACCGAGTGTTTAAAAACCGAGGTATCTATTGAACCGTGGACTTACTGATATATATACTGGGCGGCAGTGGCTCAGTGGTTCGTGTAGGTTGTCTACAAACCGAAAGGTTGGTGGTTTGATCCCCGGTTCCAAGTGTCGAAGTGTCCTTGAGCAAGACACCCAACCCCAGCTGCTCCCGATAAGCTGGATGGCGCCTTACATGGCTGACATCGCCGTTGGTGTATGTATGGTTGAATGTGAGGCAAAAATGTAAAGCGCTTTGGATGGCCATAGGGTCTGTTAAAAGCGCTATATAAATGCAGTCCATTTACCATATATATATATTTTCACTTATGTGGATATATTTAATATATGTGTACATTTATTACATTTTCCGTATAAGTGTGCATTTGGCCACCTCCAGTCACGTATAATGGACTATTGTGCAGTCATGATTTACTTGTGTTTATACAATTATGAGAAGAAGATTTTTTTGCATTATGGTTATTTTCTTAAAGGGGGGGTGAAATGCTGTTTCATGCATACTGATCTTTTTACACTGTTAAAGACTTGGAATCCCATACTAAACATAGACAAAGTTTCAAAAGTTAAGGTGGACGTTTGATGGGAGTATTTCTTTGTCAAAAATACTACTTTCGGTTAGTCATAAGTTTCGGCAAGTTTTTTGAGATCATGCGTCCCCTTTGACGTTAACGGGGGCGGAATTTCCTTGTATGGGCAGACAATTCTACCGGAAGCGCGTGAGAGAGAGCGAGGGAGAGAGCGAAAGCAACAGGCTACGCCCATCAAAGCGCTGGCTTGTAGGATGCTAAACAGGTGATATAACCAGTAGCTACTGACTTACCCACTGATAGGCCGGCGGTCGATCTGTATTAGCACTTTCCTCACGCGACGGGCGAATCACTTTCCTCACAGAGCGACTCACTTTCCTCACGCGGCAGGCGAATCACTTTCCTCACTGAGCGAATCACTTTCCTCACAGAGCGACTCACTTTCCTCACGCGGCGGGCGAATCACTTTCCTCACTGAGCGAATCACTTTCCTCACAGAGCGACTCACTTTCCTCACGCGGCGGGCGAATCACTTTCCTCACTGAGCGAATCACTTTCCTCACAGAGCGAATCACTTTCCTCACGCGGCGGGCGAATCACTTTCCTCACTGAGCGAATCACTTTCCTCACAGAGCGAATCACTTTCCTCACAGAGCGACTCACTTTCCTCACTGCAGCGCGCTGCTGAACACGTCATTATTTAGCTCCGGTCACACGACACGCCCCCACCCGCTCGGCTTTTTTCAGAAAGACTCGGAACAGCGCATCTTTCTTATATAATTATAAAAAAAATAAAGACTTTTCGGAGATATGCAGGATGCAATGCTACTCTATAGGTACTCAAGATTGACATGACACTGACTGAAACTGAGTGTTTCACCCCCCCTTTAATAATATGTTTTAAATTATGCAATTGGAATGACTGTCACTCAGTGTTTTTTTTGTGAATTCTCACATGCTATAAATTTATAACAAAACAAAAAAAAATTGTTATAACTATCTTATAACTAAACTCTGTAAATTAATATGGTAAAAAAAGGAGTGCTATTGTTACAACCTACCCGCATTTTTAGTGTAGCCTATTTCAAGTTAAACAATAATTTAAAGATGACATTGGTGTCATTTATCAGACAAAAAAACATGATCATAAAATCCCCCATGTAAAACATTTATGTGTGAGTACTCTTCTACTGGATGGTGGTCATGCGGGTTAAAAAATAAAATATATGAAATATATGCATGTGTACTTGTATATCATCAGAATAAATACTTTTCATGGTGTACTAACTGGACAATGCTAGCTAAACGAATCACAACATCTAGTTTAGTGTTAAAGGGTTTGTTCACCCAAAAATGAAATTGATTTCATTAATGACTCTAATGACCCTAATGTCGTTCCACACCCTTCGTTCATCTTCAGAACACAGTTTAAGATATTTTATATTTTAGTCCCAGAGCATAATGCAGTCAATGCCCACTTCACTGTCCATGTCCAGAAAGCTAATAAAAACATCATCAAAGTAGTCCATATGTGACATCAGTTAGTTAATTAGAATCTCTTGAAGCATCGAAAATACATTTTGGTCCAAAAATATCAAAAACTACGATTTTATTCAGCATTGTCTTCATCTCCATGTGCCTCCAAAAAGAATCAAACGGTTCATGAATCAGTGAATCGATCAATGATTCGGGTCGCCAATGTCACGTGATTTCAGCAGTTCAGATCGCGTCAAACTGAAATCACGTGACATTGGCGACCCGAATCATTGATCGATTCACTGATTCATGAACCGTTTGATTCTTTTTTGACCAACTGATGTCACATATGGACTACTTTGATGATGTTTTTATTAGCTTTCTGGACATGGACAGTAAAGTGGGCATTGACTGCATTATGCTCTGGGACTAAAATATAAAATAGCTTAAACTGTGTTCTGAAGATGAACGGAGGTCTTACGGGTGTGGAACGACATTAGGGTGAGTCATTAATGACATCAATTTCATTTTTGGGTGAACTAACCCTTTAAGTAAGCCTAGAAATCTAGACTCACCCTAGCGGCAGCAAATCTAATCTGCCCGCGAGTGTTGTCTAGCAACTCTCAATACCCTTCTGAGCTGTATTCCCCTAACTCTTGCCGGGCCAATCACATCGTGTATAGAGTCGGTGGGCGGGGCCATAATTACGATGGCCGAGTTGCGTTTGCGTGCTTCTAGTAAACACAGAAACTGGCGAACGGCAGTCTTTCGAATCAGCTTTGACCGCGACTCTGGAAGACTTGGAGTTAAGCTTTTCTCTGAGAAAAGAACAAAGAACGGCACTGAAGTCATTCTTAAAAAGGGAAGATGTGTTCTGAGTTTTGCCGACCGGATACGGCGAATGTTTAATCTATCAACGAGTTCCGCTTCACCTTCGTTGCTCTGGTTGGTTGTGTACCATATCCTATAGCGTGCAGAGGGAGTTTGAAAGACAACCGTTTATCCCGCCCCTCGGATTGAGCCCTGTCAATGGTGAGTTTCCAGACCAAACATCTTGATGTGGGTCTGGCTTGTCAGGCTACCTTTAAGTCTCTATAATTTTTACTGACTGTTGAAAACACTGCCATTGAAAAATAATTCTAGCACTTTATCATTCTGGCATTCTTTTCATCCAGTTTTAGTTATTTCTATATACACAGGTAATATATAAAATATATAGTTGGTTAACTTTAAATATAAAATTAGATGCTTTTAACATACAAATAAAGTATAATGATTTGTGTTGTTAAGACCTATATGTGTATGTGCGTTCTGAGATATATCCGGTGATATGTGGGATAATTATGTCGAGTCTTATTGCCTGCCAAACTGATAAACAATTTTATTTCAACAGCTAAATCATGGTTGGACTCTCCTGGAAATCTGGTGTAAATCAAACCTTCAATTGAATTTAATCATTGCAAACATTCTCCCCACAGAAAACACACACACACACACACACAATCTTTGTGGTGACTCCATATAAGCGTAATGGTTTTATACCGTACAAACTGTATATTATACCCCCTTATACTAACCCCAACCATCACACACAACTTTCTGCATTTTTACATTTTTAAATAAACTCATTCTGTGTAATTTACAAGTGTGTTTCCCCATAGGGACTTCAATTTAAGTAACAAGTTCCCATGAGTCTGTGTGCATTCAGGTTGTCCACACCGCGATAGAAATACATACACACACATCTATCTTTTCACATCTCTTCTTGTGAGGACATTCATTGATAGAATCTCTAGCTCCTTACCCTTACCTTACACGTCACAACTAACCGACCTTAACCTAAACCTTAAACCAAGTTGCCCTCAAACAGGCCGGTAAAAGACCTGCGTCTCAGAAAGTCCTCACTCCAAGGGTTTAAATCTCAAACCAGTCCTTACAGAGAAAGTTGTACAAATACACATACACACTTACAGGAAATACCAAAGTGTGATAGGTCAGAATGGATGTATACATTGTTTGACTTAAGAGTTAAACGTGCAATTGACCTTCTCGAATTCATTAAAAAAAAAAAAGCAAATTACTAATTAAACTATTGTGACATATTGTAAGTGCTTATGTTGTTGTTTCTACTTTAGAATATTTTAATATGAAGTCAAACCCTTAACCGTGTCCTTTGAAATGTTCTGTTTTGTACATAACATATTACACCAATCATATCCGAGAAAGTAATGTTATACTAACCTACAAGCCATATTATCGCAATATCTGATGATCTGTACAGGAAAAATGTTCTGCCGGTGTAAATTTTTCCATGAGCATAATTCTGCATGCTCACAAAGGGGTAACGTGGGAAGACATATGGATCCAATCAGGAGAGGGGTCCCTTGGGGTCCGCGCAAGCTCTGAACCGCTGCAACAAAGGCACTGTCCCACATGTTTGAAATGGGACGTAGGAAATCTGAGACTGTGAAATGTGTAGGAATGGATCATGCTTCTCTCCAGGCATAAATAACGTCACGCCCCACCCTTCTTTGAAATGGAAATATTACCCACAATCCTCAATTGAAGGTTTTCATAATTTTGGTTAAGCCCAATGGAGAGCTGGATAAGGAGTTGATTATAGTCTGTCCACAGCACTGTCTGGTTAGCTAGATTTTGTAGATCCAGCCAAACGCCATTTTTGAATAATGACGACCATGACAAATACCGTGAAGAAAAAGAAAAAAATTCACTGAGATTTCTGATAAATAGCCCCGTTTCGCGTCTATCAAGTTTTCAACCAGTGGGTTCGTTTTGCACCACTAGGTGGTGTTATTTACCTGTTTAAAACATCTCATCTGCCGTCTGTGCAGCTGTGGCTTTCATTCAGTCGACATCTCATCCATTCCAGCCACGAACAAGATCTCACATGTTCGACAGAAATATACAAGGCAAAATCTCAAAATCTGTCAAATAATAACGGAGTGTAATTACAGTTATTTTTGTAATTCCCTTCAAGGGATTGGGATTTGGCGTCTTGGAGCTAACACATGTGTTTTAGAGAACCGCCGTTGTTCATTTCTTTGGACTTAGGAAAATGTGAGACAGCCAAAACCAAACACATTTATTTCTCGTTCTTACTCTCCCTTTCATCTGGGCCTCCTTTTGGCCATAAACTCAGTGTTTTACAAACAGATAGTTTTACAATATTAAAATGTCATCTTTTTCATTTAGTTTTTGAGATTTATTTTTCATCTTTCCCTTGAAAATAAATAAGAACACTTTAGCATACTTTTCAAATGAGTATTTATTATGGAAATAATATACTTTAAAAGAATATACTAAAGTGTGGCACCTAATGTCATGTACATACGTCCATCTCGCGAATGTACAGTCTTCTTCTGCCATCTTCACCCATTAAGCAAACACACGCAAGCAGCAGGAATTGTATTATGACGGGACACAGTCGCCGGCGCTATTTCCGCTTTTCTGGACATGAGTATGAGGTAAAATAGCTCTGTTTATCATATTAGATACATTTGAGTGTGTTGAAAATGATGTTATGACGTTACTCTGTGCGTTCGCTCAGCGACTGCTGTGACACGTTCACACTGTTAAAGAGTAAAGGGCTTCTGCCAAATAAAACTGGAACCCAAGGGTAACGCAGATATGACGCAACTGACAGGCGACTCCCTCAGACGTCCCGGCTCCTCGGTTAAAATAGCAATTTTCTCACAATTTACAAATAGTTGAAAACATTTGGGATATTGTAAGAACTATAACAAATATATGAACAAATATATAACACTTGTTCTGCCCCCACTTTGTATTGCATTAGAGACATCTAGTGGTTTAAAGTTGTATTGCATTTGAGTTTTTATATTTTAGTCCCTCCTCTCTTGCCGTAGTTCCCTTCTGACTTTAATGCTGCCTTCACGAATTATCGTATTTACAAGTTTCCTAGGTAAAAATTGCACATGAACGCCCTCTCATTTCAAAATTTGAATGCGATGAGCTCATAATCACGACTTCAGAAGTAGAAATTTAAAAAAAATTCTGTTAGCACGTGAAGACTAAGTTGGACGTTTGATAGAGTATTTCTGTGTCAAAAATACTCCTTCTGGTTTCTCACAAGTTTCGGAGAGTTCTTTTCGAGTATGGGTCGGCTTGACGTCGACAGAGCGGAAGGTCCTTGTATGGGCCGTACGGGCTCTTCTCCCGGAAGGGTGCGCTCGCGTGATTAGAGCAAAAGAGCAAACGCATGCCCATAAACACTGCTCTCAAGCTGCAGATCCACTCGTCTGTGCCACACTTATGTCGTGCCACGCTCCACTTTATTCCTATGGGTGACTTCAAACGACTTTAATGCGCCTGCACAGCATTCCAGGAAGGCAGCGCTGCATTTGAACTGATGTGAATGCAGAAATGACGAGAAGCGTCACAACATTACGCTTCAGTCACGTCGCAAAAGTGGATCTCCACGGTCATGCTGTCTCAGCACTTCACGAAATCAACAAGAAGTGTGTTTTTGACGGAGCGGTCCCAGCGATAAAGGTTCATGGTCGTGCTTTGGAAGCAGGTGGTGAGTAAACTGCTTCAAATATCTATGTTGTTGGCTATCGTCGCATATAGTTAATTTATCAATGGAGCATGCGATGTATGGTGTGTGTTTAAATACATTTATTTAGCTGACTAATTTGTCAGTTTGTTTATTGTAAAACCACCCAAACATAAACCTGGACTAGGGGACGTTCTCACAAAGCGTGCTTCGTCATTCAAATGTGCTAACGTTACTCCATTGTTTTTTTATACATGTGCAAACACGTGACGTGCAAAACCGTTTTGCTTGCTACTGCTAAGGTTTAGTCGCATATAATAGTCCATAAACCAAATCATGTCATCATAAACCACGAGTAAACAAACGCAAATGTTGACAAGCCACTTAATACAGTACATACCACAGAGACGGACGTACTGCTGCTGCTGTTTCTCCTGTTCAATCTATTTCAGCCTCCGAATCTGATTCTGGATCATATCTGTATTCGTTGAATCTGATTGATAGCCATGGTTTATTAGAGTAACGTTTTCTTTTCCACACATGACGATGTCACAGCTTTCAGAATCTCTCGTGCAGTAGCTCCGCGCTCTGCATTCTTTAGCCCCGCCCACACGATACGCCTCCAGCCGCTCGTTTTTTTCCGGAAAGACTCGGTACAGCCTATCTTTCTTTTATAAATATAATTGTAGAGGATCGTGTGTGATCATCCGGGAACTCTGGGGGACACGTCAGTAGTCCTTCTCTCTCTCACTGTCTTCCATCTCTCCAGGGCTCTTATACTCTCCACGCGCCAATTACTGGAACGAGAGACAGGTGTTGGTAGTTTGTGTCCAACCCACTCACTTACCGCTCGTCTCCCGCCTCTCTCTCCCGCTGCAGACCTCGCTAAACCACGCCCCCTCTGCCACAATAATAAAACTAAAGACTTTTCGGCGATATGAAGGATGCATTACTACTCTATAGGTACTCAAGATTGACGTGAGATTGACTGAAACTGAGTGTCCCCCCCCCCCTTAAAGTTAGCTTTTTTTTGTTACGCTTTTCGTGCATGTATCTTTAAATGCAAATGAGCTGCTGCTCTCTATTGCAGTCACACTCACATGACATTGCAGTTCTTAACCATCATGAAAGTTTATTATCTGCATCCATTTTAAAGACATATCAGTCTAAACTTCTGATGTATGGTTTTCTGAGTATGCACACATCTGGAGCACACTGTAAAAAATCCAGCTTGACAAATTCAGCTTTTAAAGTTTATTCAACTATCTGACATGCAAAAGGTGAGATATTTTGTACAACTATTGACCGCAAGTTGAGAAAACTCAAATAATCTTCAGCTGGTTGCCTTAAACATTGAAGTTGTCAACATTTTTTTTTTTTTTTTTTTTTTTTTTTTACAGTGCACACGCACAGAAAGCTGGATGTCAGATGGCGTGTCCTGTAAGTATATCTAAGTTCTCTTTCACGTTACATTGCACTTAAACTGTAAAGTGCACACACTGTTATGTAAAAAACACACAAAGTTCACATAAACACAGTTGTTTGTCTGTGAATGTAAACAGCAATGTATTTTAGATCTGTGTATTAAAGTAAAAGCTGCATAATATACAGTACCTACTGCTATATCTGCTGTTGATCAAACAACAAAAGAAAAACAAAATATAACTCACTACTCTTGATTGAATAACTTCAGTTGCTTTGACAAGAATACATGTCTTACTTGAATGCTGCTGTTAAATGCTCTGACGTTAAAGTACAGCTCACTCAGAGAGGAGCTAAGCTAATAGGGCAGAGTTCATTGACAGTCATGGATGGGGCCTAACATGACATGAGGCATATGTGACGTCATATTGAAACATATTTTGTGACGTTGTTTCATATTTATGGGGATAAAATTGGTGGATTTTTACCACAATAGGGTGTTTGTGTACAATGCGGACACATATGTTCAAAAACAATATAAATGTGAATGTTGCATAATAGGTTCCTGTTAAGTAGTACTTAAGAACATCTTTGTTTCTCAATTACTTCTGTTGTCTTTGACGTATTGTTATAACAAATTAAGCTTTAAAGGGACAGTTCACCCAACAATGTGATGTTTATCTGCTTACCCCCAGGGTATCCAAGATACAGGTCAGTAGAACACAAATTAAGATTTTTAACTCCAACCATTTGTCACGGTTCACTGACTCACCCTCGCGCTGTGTGTATGAGTGTGTAAGTGATGTGGTTTTGGGCGTTATCTTGTTTGCTGCTGATTGTGATCAGCGCCAGCTGTTCCTTTTTAATGTGTGTGCCAACTGCCACCATGTTCTGTTTGTCAGATCGTTGCAGGCTTAGCTTACCTGGGTTTTGGTCGCTCACCTCTGTCGTCTTCCTGGACATGTTGTTCTGGACTGTTTGCGCTGTGTTCCCTGGTTTCTGGGTTTTGAATATTCACAGACTCTGTTGCCCACTGCGTCCCGGCGTCACTGAGCCAACCCATCAGCGACCTGTTTCTTGACCTTTACGATCTACATTTCTGATCATTCAATAAACCTTTTCTTGTACTCGCATTTGGATCTGGTAAACTATCCCTCTAAGTACCTCCTTTGACAGTGTACACAACTACCAATTTCAAGCAATTTTCAGAAAGGTAGTCAATTTTATGAATTGTATAGTGCAAGTGCGACAAAAAACTTAATTTACCACTGTTGGAAAATATCAATCTCCAATGCACATTGACAAGAGCAAACGTTTTTACGTAAATTAGATTAATAGTTTGTACATTTTGGAACAACATGGTGGTGAGTGATTAATGACAGAATTTTCATTTTTTTGTGAACTATCCCTTTAAACTGCACTGCTGAATAAACAGGCAGGCATTTAACTAAAATGTACTTTAAAGTAGTAACTTGTATGTCATCTATTTAAAAATATATGTAATGACCCATTTGTAATAAAGTGGCAGTTTAGATATTGTCACGAGAGGGAACACTGAAGTGACTTATCAACTGAGCGTTTATTGAACACACAGCATGAACTGCACAGGCAAAACAACACTGCCCTTCAGCCGGGCTTTTCTCTCTATCCCCCCCATGTGGGTGGAGTCCCATCAACAGGTACAACATAAGGCAGGTTCCACACATCTCCCCCCCTTTTAAAGAACATTCTATTTTCCTTTAACAACCTGACAAAATAATGCAACACAATTAAACTACATCACTGTTTTGTTTTCTCTTCAATTAAAGACCTTAAAGAACAATGTGATATGACATTTCTTGTGTCATTTTCTGTTATCTCTTTTTTTTTTTTCACAACAGAACAAGGTAACTCTAATCAGTCACTGTGACTAATTTTAGTCTAAGTAACGTTTTGGTGTTTTCACAACTCTTCCACTGGAAGTTATCACTGGTGATGCCTTCACAGGAGCAGCCGTAGGAATATTTAAAGGTTCTGTCCCTGCACCAGGAGGGCCTAAAGTCCCTCCTTGAGATTCATTGCAGCCAGTAGCGTCTGGGTTCAGTGGCAACACTTGCAGATGCTTACGGTTCCTGCGCAGAACTGCTCCGTTCTGTGTTTGCACCATGTAAGATCTTGGTTCAGATGTTTTGTTCAGCACCACAGCTGGTGTTTTCCAGCCTTTCTCACTGTCCAGTTAAAGAAGAACTTTCTCCCCAGGTTGAAGTTCTGGTAAAACTCGAGCAGAGTGTCTCCGATCATAGAAGAACTTGTAGGATTCCTTTGCAGCTTTATCCTTCCACTCCATGGCTTTGTAATCAATGGGTCGAGGCTGGTGTTTTTCCTCAAGCATTGGCAGGTTGGTTCGGATCTGTCGACCTGTCATTATCTGGGCAGGGCTTAGTCCAGTTGCAACCATGGGTGTCGCCCGGTAGCACATGAGTGCCATATGAGGGTCGGGTTGGCTTAGAATCCGTTTTGCAGTTTGAACTGCTCTCTCCGCAGCTCCATTGGCTTGGGGGAAATGAGGACTTGAAGTTATGTGGTGAAAGTCATAGTCTGCACAGAACTGCTGAAATTCAGCTGAGGTGAACTGTGTGCCATTATCAGATACAAGCTCCCTGGGAATTCCCCATCTTACAAACATGCACTTCAGTCTGCTGATGACATGGAAGCTGGATGGTGTCTGAATGTGGGCTATTTCGATGTCACGCGAGTAATAGTCCACAACTACTAAGTAAGTTTTACCATTCAACTCACATAAATCTGCTGCAATTTTGCACCAGGGACCAGCAGGCAAGGGGGTAGTGATCAATGGTTCATTCCTTTGTGTGGGTTTGTGGGCTTGACAAAAGGTGCACATTGAGACCTTCCTGTTGATGTCATTGCCTATTGCAGGCCACCAAACTGACATCTTTGCCCTCTGACGGCACTTGGAGAGACCTTGATGCCCTTCATGAATTTGACTTAACACCTCCTCCCTCATCGACTCAGGAATGACGATCCTGTCCTCATACAGGAGCAGCCCATTGACAACAGACAAGGAAGCCCTGGCAGTATGATAGCCACTCAGCTGGAAGGGTATATGCTTTGGCCAACCCTTGTTGAGAAAGCTCATCACTGCCTGAAGATCTTCATCTTCCTCCGTGGTCTCTCTAATGACATCTAGCTTTGATTGTGACACTTCTTTCGATGTGACAACTGCTTCAACGTATGCCTTCACCTCATCCTCCATCTCTGAGCGGCAGTGCCCTCTAAGAGGAATCCGAGAAAGTGTGTCCGCCACCACCAAACATTTTCCAGGGACATGCACTGCTTCCACATTGAAGCGCATGAGGCGCATTAGTAACCGCTGACACCGTAATGGGGCCCGATCAATGTCATAGGAGTTAATGAGTGGGACCAAAGGTTTGTGGTCCGTTTGCAGGCAAAATTTCTCCAAGCCTTGAAGATAGCGGGCGAACCGCTCACATGCCCACACTCCAGCTAGACACTCCTTCTCTATTTGCGAGTATCTGCGTTCCGCTTCAGTCAAGGTCCTGGAGCAGAATGCAACGGCACGAGCTGTATCGCCATGAACTTGGAGCAAAGCACCTCCTAACCCAAAACTACTCGCATCTGCACTGACCATAGTGGGTTTCTCAGGATCGTAATATGCAAGAACAGGAGCTCTGGCTAACTTGCACTTCACTTTATTCAGAGCCTGCTCATGAACTTCTGTCCAAAGCCAGCTTGCATCCTTCTTCAGCAGAGCTGTGACTGGCTGTAGCTCTGTGGAAAGCTCTGGCACGAATTTGCCCAAATAATTAATAATTCCCAGAATTTGCCTGAGCTCTGTCACATTAGTGGGACTAGGCATATCGGTGATTGCCTTCACCTTGGTTGCATCTGGCTTGATTCCTTCATGACTGATAGTGTGGCCAAAATACTGCAGCTCAGATTTGTTAAAGTGACATTTATCACTTCTCTTATAGTTCTCAGAACAGCCTCAAGATTCTCATCATGCTCGTTTTGGTCCTTGCCATACACAAGTATGTCATCCATGACAACCACAGTGCCTTTGTGTCCAGTTAAAAGTCTACTCATTTCTCTTTGGAAGATTTCAGGCGCTGAAGTAACCCCAAATGGCAGTCTATTAAAACAGAACCGTCCCACAGGAGTTATAAATGTGGTCAACTTCACGCAGCTTGGGTCCAAAGGGATTTGCCAAAACCCTGAGGATGCATCCAGAGTAGAAAATACACAGGCTCCTGAGAGTTTGGGGGCAATATCCTCCAACGTCGGAAGAATGAAGCGCTCACGCTTTACGGCCTGATTCAAACGTTTGAGGTCGACACAAATCCTGACAGAACCATTTTTCTTCACTACGGGCACCATTGGGGCGCACTATTCCGTTGGTTCGATGACTTCAGAGATTATTCCTAAGGACTGCATCCGCTTCAGCTCCGCTTCTACCTTAGGCAATAGAGGAAAGGGAATTCTACGAGGGCTGGCGAGACTGTAAGGAGTGGCTGATGACTTAAGCTCAATTTTCACTGGTTCACAATTGAGCAGACCAATGTCTCCATAGACATCATTGTGATCTGTGATTTCATCCACTCTCTGTACTAAGCCCATCTTACAAGCAGTGCTTCGACTGAGCAAATTGTTTGCAAATGGCCCATCCACAACAAAAACCCAAAAATCAAAATTTTCCCCTTTTCTTTCAGTTTTTGCTAGGAATTTTCCCATACAGCTCACTTTCCCCCCAGGACTTCTCACGTTTATACTGGTTTTGTCCAGTGGAGGGCGCTCTTGTAAGCTCTCAAATGTACAGCGTGACATGATGGTGATGTCAGCACCAGTATCAATTTTGAACTTGACTGATGTGCCCTGTATAGGCAGAGTAATGCACCATCTGTCCTCATTGGCTGACTCATTCATTACAGACCCAAGGAAAAATGTATCACAAGTGTCAGTGTCACACACTACCAGCTCTTTGACATTTTTGGTTTTACATGCAATGGCAAAATGTCCCAATTTATTGCATCTCCTGCATCGCTTATTACGTGCGGGGCAATTATTCTCCGTGTGTGTGTGATTACAACGTGTGCAGTCTATGGTTTGTTTCCTCTCACCACCCTTTTCCTTATTTGGTGTTCCTGTAAAGCGCTTGCCTTTCCGGTGTCCGTGCTGTACTGCGTTCACTTCAGCAGCCGCTCCCCCGCTCGCATTTTGAGTCTTAATGAGCTCAGACTGCCGCGCGATCTGGACCGCTTTGTCCAAAGTCAGTTCAGGATCCATTTGTAACCTCTGGGAAACATCACGATCAGCAATCCCTATGACGACTCTGTCTCGTATTTGTTCCTCCTTGCTTGCGCCGAACTCGCAGTATTCAGCCAGTTCATATAGGCATCTCACAAAAGCCTCGACAGTCTCTCCCGATCTCTGTGCGCGCTGGTGAAAACAGGCCCTCTCGTGTATAACGTTCCTCCGGGGAACGAAATGTTCATTAAATTTGCCAACAACAGTTTCGTAATTATTTGCATGTGAAGCTTCAGTAAACGTGAACGATCCGAATACCGCTTCGGCATCTTTGCCCATTGCATAAAGCAGGGAATTTACTTGTACTTCACCACTTTCCTTGTTCAGCTTCGTTGCGATGCGAAACCGGGAGAACCGCTGGATCCATGCAGGCCAGGTCGCAGGCTGTGCGAAGTCGAAAGCCTCTGGTGCGTTGAACTTGGACATTATCACTCAAAACATGATGAATTTGCTCGTGGGTGTAACGTACACTTCTGACACCATGTCACGAGAGGGAACACTGAAGTGACTTATCAACTGAGCGTTTATTGAACACACAGCATGAACTGCACAGGCAAAACAACACTGCCCTTCAGCCGGGCTTTTCTCTCTATCCCCCCATGTGGGTGGAGTCCCATCAACAGGTACAACATAAGGCAGGTTCCACACAGATATTTAAACTATATTAACTTTAATATTAAATAACACACTACAGTAAATTATAATTCAATACTTTACATGTGCTGTAGTTTGCTATTCCACACATCTAAGAACTACAAAAAGTTAATAAAACAATAATTTAAAGTGGTCATATAATGGGACATGCACTTTTACAGGTTGATTGTATGGAAATGTGTGTTGGTAGTGCCTGTACACAACCATCATACAATGATACAAATCCATTCAGTGTATTTTTTTTATCTCCTTACCTGTTTTCTCTTGTCTCACATCAAGCTGTTTGACCGTGTGATGTCACCCCTCGCACAATTTTTGATTCACCTCAGACCCACCCTGAGCGAGCTCATCACAGTCCGCCATTGTTGATACGCTGGAGCAGAATGGTGTCTAGGCGATTGTGGTGTTCTTTTCTTGGGTGTAATAATGAACACATCATTTTGATTTAACAAGTGATTTTGATGTTCCTAAATCTGCACCGCTGAAGACGCAGTGGCTGAGTTTAGTTTTCGAAGGAAATATTACCCCGATCGTCAATGCTTTCATGTTTGGGCCGTGCAAATAATTTCTCACCAGACTGCTTTAAAAACGATGCTCAGTATAAAGCAGCTTTTGCTAAGAAGCTGCTCCTGAAAAAAAGATCGGTACCAGCTATTCGTGTTCCCTCTGCACCTCCAGAAGAAGTGAGTGTAGTTTGAAACGCTTCACGATGAATGCGGCTAAAGTTTACAGGGCAAGTTGCATAACGGCATGCTTTCTATTTATGACGGTCTCAATATAATTCATAATCCCAAGTTTATAATGAACAACGTGTTATGGTTACTGTGTTATTACAAATTGTGTACGCTGGTGATAAAGTTAACGTGGTAACACTAAGCTTACTTTTGTAGATGGTTTATAACGGTGTCTGCTGAAACATTCTCATGGTGACCTAATGTTCGTGTCACATGCCTGTCCTGTCTTGTATGCACATGTGGGTTTTATGTTGAGCATGTGCTCGTGTCCCTGTCAGATCCCTCCCCCTTGTTATCTGATTAGTGTTTATTGGCCCCACCTGTGTTCCCTGATTCCCTTTTGATTTCTTCCCTTTATAAGCTCCTTGTGTTTGTCCGTCTTGGTCGGATCATTGTATGTCTTGTCTATGTCTCCCGGTTCCCTGGCATTCCTTTGGTATGTTTGAGTCTTTGGTTTATGTTTTATGAATGTGTTTTCCCCCCCTCGTGGGTTTTGTTTTGAGTTTGTTTTATTTTATAATAAATTATCATTTTCTGCACTTGAGTCCTTGCACCAGTTTTCCTTAGTGTGTGTAACGTGACAGTCCGAGCTTCAGCCCTGACAGTTGTAACTAACACAAGCCTACATTTACAGAAAAATGTTTTTATTGACAGATTTATTAACATCAATCTGTCAATGAACTAACGTATACATCAGTGAGTAAACGCATAGCATTCGTATCTCACTACCATAACGTTACCCTGCCAGAACATACAAAGTTAGAACAAAGTGACATTCCGTTTACCATCCATTTAGAAACGTCCAGCTCGCCGGGCCGTCATCTTGTTCCGGGTTCAAATTGATACGATGTGTCCTAATAGACTACCGTTGCCATTCTTTCTCCAAAATATACACAACTGTTTTCAAGGGCAACACTTCATGTGAGTGTGTGTCAAAGTGCCCCAAAGAAGAAAAGCTCATTATTATTTAACGTCACATGCACTGAAATGGTGTGCTGAAAAAAAATCTGTTTTTGTCCAGGTATTAGTGTTTCCGTACAATACTAAGAATGATTTTAATTAAAGCTACACTGCTAAAATCACTTAGTTCTTTCAAAAATAAATGTGCTCATTAATGTATATTTACTTCTTTCAAGTAATAAAGTATTCTCGTAAGTTTGTAATATACCATTGAAAATACAAACGGGTGAGTGGTTCGAATGCTGGTCGCCATGTTGCTCCTCCATCTTGAAAGTACTTTAGCCAAAGAGGGACATACCCATAAATTCAAGCTTCGCCTTTCGAATTTTAACACTCGATAGCACTGTGTCGAATGTGAAGAGGGGGATTGCCATGTTAATCTTGGACTAAATCAGCCACCGTAGGAGTTAAAAATCAGAATTGAGGGGAACAGAAACTATTATTCACTGGATGGTCATATACCTGTTCACCACTAGATGGGGGAAAATAATCACACAGTGTAGCTTTAAAGTTACACTCCTGAACAAAATCTTAAGACCAGGGGATGCATTGCAAGTTTTACACATTTCGCACTAGTGGATCATAACCGGGTTGTAAGTGCTGCTTCAAAATGCCAAAAGAAGAAACAGGAGGAAGAGACAAAAAACAGAGAGTAGGCAATTTATTGAAAACTGCATTTAAACTCAAACAGGCCGAGTGCAAAACTATTGCGAAATGTGTAAAACTTGCAATGCATCCCCTGGACTTAAGATTTTGTTCAGGAGTGTATTACAAACTTTTCATTTAGACAGTAAATAATCATATTAACTTGTGCGAAAATGGCATTTTATGACCCCTATAAAAATATACTTTAAAGTAAAACTTAAGTGTACTTAAGTGTGTTATGAAAGAGTACTGTCTTTAAGTACACTTAAGTGGCATATTATATATATATATATATATATATATATATATATATATATATATATATATATATATATATATATATATATATATAATATATATGCTAATGATTTGACTATGAATAATAAGATTACTAATACTTTGTTCAATTTAAATAAATTAATTCGCTTTGCAAGTACTTTAGTGATTCTGCATTTCCTATGCATGTTTTTTTTATTGCGCGATATAGGTCTTAAATTTAATTCATAATGGTCTTAAAAAAGTCACGAAAATTTTTAAATTTGACTTGGTGAAACCTGCAGATACCCTGAGTTTAATCTCTTACTTTCCTGAAAAGTACATGTGTTTACAATATATTTCTTGGTGTTGATGGTGTAGTGTTTCCAGGTGGACTCAGGTGTATGAACAGGCCTGTGTGAAGCACTTGCAGTCAGCAAAAGGAACTCTTACTCACCACATGGCTCCTTTACAAGGCTTCTCAATTCACCACAGGGCATGAAGTGCTTTCCCACACTGTACACCACAATGTCAGCTTTTATAGCGCCTCTCTTTGATTGCAGATGAGAAGGACACAGAGTTTTGCGGATGTTAAGGTACATTGCTGTCTGTCTCTAAAGGTTCCGTACCTCTTACAAAGGGTCACTCTCAAAGATCCAGATTTCCAAACGCTGGCAACAAAGAGGCCATGACTGTGCCTCAGCAGAGCTGGGGAATAGATGGGGAAGTCTTAACAGAAATGCCATTGAGTAAGACTGCCTGGAAATGTCACAATGTAATAAGAGTGTTTGTTATTTGTGCTCATTTCATACAGGCTTGGCAGCACATCTGAGAGAACCTCAGAAAACATCTAGATCTGAACTTCTTGTAGTTATGGCCCTCTTCAGTGTAGTGTCTGCCTCTTTATACCCCCAAGTCTCTGTCATTGTTAATTGTTTCCTCAGAAGTTTAGTTGTCCGACTGTATAGCACAGTTTGGCATTTAAAAATGTGCGCTTACATTATTACCCTTCTATAGAAAAGGCTGTAAAAATACAGCACAAGGTACTGTTAAAAGAACTTTCTGTATTGATTTGTCACAGGTGTTACATGTATTTTGAATGATCCATTAATAGTGTTGTTTTTTAAGAGGTAATGGAAATATACTTTTTAATAGTTAATTTTTCTATTGATATTTTTTTCTTTTAGTGTTCCTGTTCTTATTTAGGATTTAAGATTTATTCTACGTGGTAAACTAATGTGGTTTGTGGCCACAATAACACCCTTGCATTTTGGTTTGTGGCCGTTGGAAGCTTTTTGGGCAGCGTTTGCCTCATAGACATGTTTTCTGTGGCTCCTTGTGGAATTAATCTGCTTCTTGTTGAGGATAATTTAACCACTAAGCATAGATAGATCTAAAGCTAAAGTCAAAAGGCAGCTGATTCTTACATGATGGTCACGGGTATGTCACTTTCTGTGCTAACATTTCTACATTTATATTATTATTTTGCAGACACTTTTATTAAGCGACATACAAATGAGGAATACAGCAGCAAACGATTCAACGTGAAGAGGCACAAAAGTGCTAAAAATACAAAATTTCAGACATGCTTAGAGTAGTATAAGCTAGGATAGATATTTTTTTTAAAGATGAGGTTAAGTGCTCACATGCAGAGGAATTAACCTGGTGCTAGTTCAGAGCCAGTGCTAATGCCAGTTCTGAGTTGTTTTGACTGATGAGCCTTCTAAGAATCGGTTTCTCTTTCCACGGGATAGAGAGCCACCACAGAACCAGGTCTTACATCACTGTATAAATCTAATTTTTTCACTAACGCTACACTGTAAACAAAAATGTGTTTGTTTAACTTAAAAAAGTAAGTAACCTTGTTGCCTTAAAATTTTGAGTTTATTGAAATGAAAAATTTCAGTTGATACAATGAAGGAAGTTTAATACATAGAAACTCAAATTATTATTGTATCAGAACCACAAAAATGAAATATATCAAGAGAATAGCACAGTTTGGCATGTTTCACTGCGTCATCACAATTAAAACATAATTACACAATATGCTTACAAAATCTTTTTAATAATATTTGAATAAATGTTGTTGATTCTCAAAAATGTTCATAGACCAGCTGGTTTACATCAGAATATATATATTTTTTACTTTGCATAAAATCTATGGAGGCTTAATGCACAAGTGTTTGTAGTAAACCAATCATAAAATTGGCATAAAATATAGGAGAAAAATATTATAGATATTAGAGTTTATTGTTCAGCAGTGTATTTGATATCTTACCAAATTAAAAGCAAGAGATGCGATAAATTATATCGGCCCAAAAAAAAAAAAATATATTGGTATTATGACATTTCTGTCCCCCTCACTCCTGAAAAGATGGCTACGCCCCCCGGTCTCGTGCATGACACAATGTTCTAAAAACGCGGCACTCACATAAAAATAAAAAAGACATTTTAAATGCGTCTCGAGACCTTGCTTTTGTTTTTTGTTTTATTTGTTTTCTTTCCATTCCACTGCGCATTGTAAACTGCAAATTCAGCACTTGATAGGAATACTGTCAAATTCTGCAGAAAACGCAACAATTTGAGTGAAGAAACTCTATAGGCTGAAAAGTCTCATTCAGTATAAACTCAGTAGTACAGTTGGCAATACGAGGATGCGCAGTGCTAGAGCTTTTACATGTAGTGCCGAATTTTGTGACCCTAGTAGGCACTGTAAAAAAATTTTTTTAAAAAACAGCATTGTAAACAGTATACAGTGATAAAGTCGATATAATCCACTCTCCGGGTATCTGGCATCAGGTATGCCTCAGTGCTCAAGGTTATTTGCATCAGTATTTGCATAATTTCAATTTCCATGTGCAACATACAAATTTTGTTTTGTATCAATACTTTTATTAAAGCTCAGATGACTTTATTGTACTAAGAATAAACTTTTGACTTGAATAGTGCCATACTCTAAATTCAAAATGCACTAGTTCCTGTAGCTTGAGCATATCAACATGAAGGTCACGGGTCTGATTCCCAGGGAATGCATGGGCTGATAACATGTATTCTTTGAATGATCAATGCTTTGCTGTAATTTGTCCGTCCGCTAGAGGGCGCCTAATCAAAACAAAGGCGTAGTTTGATGCCGCCACATTTGAGCGCAGAATGTGGTCTTCACCTCACAGCCAGTGGAAAAGAATCTGGATAGGACTCAGGCAGAAATCATGGATGCGGTTATTAATGTTACTGTAGTATGAAGCAGAGCAGGACCGAGTGTTGTAGAGCTGAGCGAGGCCGCTGGAGCGATTGCTGAGCAACACACGGCTCGCGAGCACTGAGGCTTTTATTATGACGGGACACAGTTGCCAGTGCCATTTCCACTTTTCCGGTCATGAGTATGAGGTAACGCAGCTCTGTTTATCATATTAGATAAATTTAAGTGTGTTTAAAATGATGTTCTGACATTACTCTGTGCGTTCACTCAGCGACTGCTGTGACACTTGTTCACACTGCTAAGAGTAAAGCGCTTCTGCAGAATAAAACCGAGGGTAACGCAGATATGATGCAATTGACAGGCATCCCGGCTCCTTTTCTCACAATTTACAAATAGTTGGAAACATTTGGGATATTGAAAGAACTCAACTGAACAAAATAGATAACACTTGCCTTGTGTTTTTTGGATATTTTATTGCAAAAAATACTATATAGTGCACCTTTAAATGCATCTGCGAAATGCACCCTTGTGAATAAGAAGTGTTCTTAGTTGTATATAATGTGCACTTGTAGTGTACTGTACTTAATTTCTTAAAATGCTCTTAAAATTCAGTATCAACCATTTAAAAAGTTCTATTCAGCTAAAAAAAAGTTACAAATCAACCTGGAAGCGTATGTGTGTCTATATTGTCTTACTGCACGGCAAGGAGGAGAGTTTGAGGTGCCAAAGACTCTGATCACAGCTGGAGAACTGCAGAGATTAGCTGAGTCTTGGGTTCAGAAAGACAAAAAAAAGGCACCTACATCACCACATGTTGTTCAGGAGGGTTTCAACAACAAAAAAACTCCAGCATATTTAGTTGTCAGATACTAACACTACTGAATTTTATGGTCAGATGAAACAAACAAAAAAAGAGATGGGTTTGGTGCTAATAGGGATAAAAAATAAAAATAAAAGTACCCATATGTCCATTGTTAAATATACTGCATGGATCTGTGAAATTATAGGCCCATTTTTCTGTTGGAGTTCCTGGACATCTTGTCCAGATGCATGGCATCATGGAATCTAGCAAATACCAACAGATAAAAATATCAAAACCTGCTAAGTTTTATAATGGTGGTTGGATCTTCTATCAGGACAAGATCCAAAACAAACATCAAAATCAACACAAAAATGTGTCACTGAACACAAAATGAAGCTTCTGCCATGACCATCCCAGTCCCCTGAACTGAACTCTATAGAAAATGAGTGGGCTGAGCTTAAGAGAAGAAGCTCCAATATTGAGCTGGGAATTTGAAGGATCTGCAGAAGAATGATCTGTGATCTCTTGTCTGGTGTTCTCCAAACTCATCAGGCATTATAGAAGAACATTCTAAGCTTTTATCTTGGCAAAGGAGGAGGAAAAAGTATTTAATAAAATGGTGCCAATAATTATTGCCAATGTGTTTTGGAGAAAAGCATTTATTTCATAATGTGATGTTCCTCCCTCCTTCAGTTATTTTACTTCAATAAAAGGTTAGATTTTAGTAAATTTGAATGAAAGATCAAAAGTATAAACGATGCAGATGTATTTTTAAAGTCATCTGACAGTCATCATTTTACAGGGCACCAAAACGTAACACTTTTATAGTGGTTCCAAAAAAGTTAAATGTGCATGCATGGGCTTCACATGGGGGCTTCAGTCGCATGACCTTGAATGGGGTTTTTCAACAAATTAAACTTGTCAGTGGAATTGCCCGATTTAAAATTAGGATAAGGTGACTCACACCGGAGGACAGGGTTTTCAGTGACAAAATGTATCAAGTTCCTACGCTTTTAGAAATACATGGATGAATACACTTTTAATAAGTTCTATTTGTAATAATGTTAAATTAAAGTAAGTTATACATTTTTAATTAACATTAGTTAATGTATTACCTAACATGAACTAACAATGAGCAATATATTTGTTACAACATTTATTAATCTTTGTTAATGTTAGTTAATAAAAAATACAGTTGTTCAGTATTTGTTCATGTTATTTTACAGTGCATTAACTAATGTCAACAAATAAAACTTTTCCAAGATGTATTAGTTAATGTTATTTTCTACATGTACTAAGTTAAATAAATGGTGTAGATATATTACTTCATTTTAACTAAAGAATTTAACTAATGTTAGCTAATGAAACCCTATTGTATTACCATACAATTTAAATAACTTTTTCATCGTCTTTTGTCAAGTTAAGTATACACTTAATTTGTTGAATAAAAGACTATAGCACCTAAAGTACTTGATTATAACTGTTATTTAATAGGTTGAATATGTATGTATATATATATGGGGGGGGGGGGCTGTTGGAGAAACAGAAAGCCACAGCCACCACGACCTATGTGAAGTAACTCTTTAATTAGTTAATTTTAATAATTTAATAATTTCCAAAACAATGGAAAAAGATGTATATAATATGATTATTTGGAAAAAAAATCCAGAATGCATACATAAAAAGACCATAGTTTCCATAGTGTCCAGATATAGTCTCAATTTATCCTAAATATAATATCTTTTTTTTATTCTTTTGGCTTCTTTGTGTGAAATATGACTTATGACTGCATGGAACAGTCACCCAACGATGCAAGAGACCACAGTGTGAATAAGCATCAAGATCAAATGTGTGCTATAACATGGTGAGCTCAGTGACCACAAACACATCACACAAATCAGCTATGACACATGAAATCCACTGTGTAGATAGATTCATGCACATATGCAGCACTTCCTCAAAATGCTTTGGGTAACATTTCATTTCCTCTTGAAATGCTCTTAAACAGACACTAGGTGTCATCCTATGGACACGGATTCTGTGTGAGCCTCCTCAAAATGTCTTTCATGAGGTTGTGCATTAAGTCTGCCGTTTCTCTGTCCACCCACAGTTCCCTGTGGAAAGATTCTTTCTGGTTATATATTTGGTGTTTGTCTATAATGAGACTGAAGCTTATTTAGTCAAATGTGAGGGCAGTTTTTCGTGTTCACACACTATTTTTGGTCTGAATGATAACTGAAAATGAGCAAAATCTTTCTGTGCTTAAAATGGATGGACATGTGTAGTTTCCTTGCTTTAGTTTGTTTTTTCTTTTTTACTCTGGTAGCTGCTATTGCTAGTCAGATGCAGATTTTGGTATTAAAACTAATTGTGGAGAGCATTTCAGTGGACAAAAATGTGCTTACGTGTGTTGGTCGAGTGTCAACATTATGTTTTGTTTTTTGGTCCATTCTTCCTTTTAAAATGTGAATACCTGCTAACTTTTAGGCACTAAATTCAAATATTTACACTGGCATATGTTAACATCAAAGCTAACAGGCTTGAACTAAACATCACAAAACTTACACAAAATTTAAAAAATGGCTTTAAAAAGTCAGTTTAAAGTGACTTAAACTCAATGTTTAGCTGTTCTTACATTATGAGCAATATCCTCTTGCATCATAGGTTTAATTCTTTATAAGTGAAAGGAATTTCAAACAGAGTAGGCTAATTCTTTCTCACAATGCACGCAGGCCTATTTTTCCTCATCTCCCCCTCACAAAAGAGGGAACACACATGTGTCCTGATGATTGTCTGTGTCTGAGAGTGGGAAGTATGTGACAAGAGTCTTTTCTCCGAGCTGAAGTCGTCAGCGGGTGAAGTTGGCAATTCTAATAACATTAATGATCAAGAAAGGAAACAAAAGAAAAATGAATGATTGTCCTGTAAATTACATTAACTTTACTATGTGTTCTATGTCCTGTGTTATGTGTAATTTGAAAAGGCTTTTAGCCATCAAAATTATTATTAGGCCTATCTTTAATTGTCATGATACATTTCATGTCCATATTATGCTATTTAAGCATAAAAGCTGAGACGTCTGAGTCACATTACAGTTGGCATGAAATGGAAGTTGTGTTCGTCTTTTCTTTCCTAGTGTGATGAATATCAAAGTGAAACGGCTTCTAGGCCAAGAAAACATGTAGGCTACTATGGATCTTGATTTGTTTATCAGGGATAGATTGGATGGTTTGCTATTGGTTAGCTCACGTGAGTGACAGGCTGCCCCGCCCTTCCGCAAGTAAACTCAGAGAAAGAAAGTCACTGCAAGAGGTAGAGAAGTTATTTTGATTAAAGATTATGTGGGCACATTAATTTATTATTTAAAAAATAATACAAATAATTAAAGATGTCATGAACTGGCTTTTTCTATTTTTTTTTATACTGTTGTCTGAGGTTAACTAACCACGAACAGGTCAACTATTTATTGAGCTTAAGCTCCCCTGTCAGTTCAGGGGCCGTTGAGTCGGTGGGCGGGGCTACTGAATTACATGTGCTTATTATTCTGTGAGGCGTGTTTCGCCACATGACGATGTCAGGATAAGGCACATTCTGAAATCTGATCGTTTTTTGGACCTGTCCTGGTGTCTATAAAAGATTTTATTTGACTAACAAGGAAGTTTTCAGTTTTGAAACTTACAAGATATTTTTATATTACCATGACCTTTTATATATTAAAGCTCAAGGAAAAGTTGATTTCTCAATTCATGACCCCTTTAATCAAAATTAAAAAATGTGCAAGGATAATTCATTTATAATAAATAGATACTACAATATTCCACAAATATTTGGTTAATGAGCTTAAAGGCAAATAAATAGAACAATTAAAAACGACATACACTATTCCAGAAACAAACAAACAAAACAAAAAGTTTGGGCCTGAATTAAAACGAATTAAAAAAAATGTTTTAGGAGTTGTTCTCTTTGTTATTTTAATTCTGTAACAAGGCAATGGAACATTTTTATTTGGCATCATTGATGATGCAATTGCTTGTCTTGCTTTTTTGAATGATTTGGTTTGGAAGTACATTTCCTGCATTAATTCTCTGAATACAGCTCCCCCGCTGACAAAAATTATCTTTTAAGAACGTTTTGATAATGTTCTCATTAAGTTATAAAAACGTTATTTCAGAATGTTCTCTGAACACCAAAAAAAAAAAAAAAAAAGTTTAGTTACGTGGCCATTAAAGAAACTCCATTTTATCATTTTGCAAACATAATGGAATGTTATTGAATGTTCTCTGAACATTCTGAAACAAGTACTGACATTTAGAAATGTTAGGTGAACATCCAACTAAACATTTCAGGGGGAAATATTCACGAACAATGTATAAATACTGAGCAAAATTTTGAGAACATTAGACCAGATAACTGTCTATCATTCATTTCAACTCTGAGGCGCAAGTGAGGTGCATGGAGACTTAACGGATAGGTAGGTTGCATTTACAAGTATCCTCTGAACTGGCACCATTCTCACATGCATCATTGCTGGATTTTTAGGGCTTCATGCCAAGTGGACACTCCAACTGTGTCCAATGCTCAGAAGTTTTTGCCAGGACATGGAGAGAGCCCATCTCATCTCTCAAGAGGACCTCTGGTAATTAGTATCAGTGCGGTTAATTGGAGGTGAACCAGCTGCAAAAAAACAAACAAAACAAAAAGTCTAATGTTCATGTTCCAAGTATACTCACTGAAGCCTGAGAGATAAGTGGCCTGGTAGTGTTTGCATATCACTGTTTTATTGACACATACTTGATGAACATGTAAGCTAACATCTAATGATAGGCCTATGGTATTATACAATGCAGCTGAAGAAGCAAAAATGTTGAACAAGCCTCAGTATTTTAGCTTGTGCCATATAGAGGCAAATAGTCAAAGGTTTTAACTTCTCAACTGTCCTCTTATGGATGAGAACAATATATAAACTGAAATACTGAAATAGACTGTAGGACAAAATGCATCTCCATGTTGCCAAATGAAATTGTAAAGTTACTAACCATATGACTGAATCATCAAAGTACAATCTTAAAGCGATAGTTCACCCCAAATGAAAATTCTGTCATTAATTGCTCACCCTTATGTCGTTCCAAACCTGTAAAGCTTTCATTCAACTTCGAAACACAAATTAAGATATTTTTTTATGAAATATGAGAGATTTCTGTCCCTTCATTGTTGCTACACAAATTTGACGCTTCAAAAAGAGATCGTAAAACTAATCCATATAAATTGTGTGGTTTAGTTAAAAAATTTCTAAAGAGACTTGATTGCTCTATAAGATGAACAATTCATTTAGGCTTTTTTCCATTTAAATATTGAACATCAATTACCCTGCTTAATGCACGTGAACAAACCTCATTGGTTCTTCTGAAGCTCAAACGTGGTGCGTAACACAACAATGAACCTCATTGGTTCTTGTGGAAGCTTAAATGTGCTGCGTAACACGAGATGAACCTCATTGGTTCTTGTGGAAGCTTAAATGTGCTGCGTAACACGAGATGAACCTCATTAGTTCTTCTGAAGCTCAAACGTGGTGCGTAACACGAGAATGAACCTCATTGGTTCTTGCGGAAGCTCAAATGTGCTGCGTAACACGTGATGAACCTCATTGGTTCTTGTGGAAGCTCAAACGTGATGCGTAACACAAGATGAGCCTCATTGGTTCTTTAGGAAACTCAAACATGCTCATAACACAACATTGAACCTCATTGGTTCTTGTGGAAGCTCAAATAAGCTGCGTAACACAAGAATGAACCTCATTGGTTCTTGTGGAAGCTCAAATGTGCTGTGTAACACGTGATGAACCTCATTGGTTCTTGTGGAAGCTCAAATGTGCTGCGTAACACGTGATGAACCTCATTGGTTCTTGTGGAAGCTCAAATGTGCTGCGTAACACGAGAATGAACCTCAGTGGTTCTTGTGGAAGCTCAAACGTTATGCGTAACACGAGATGAGCCTTATTGGTTCTTTAGGAAACTCAAACGTGCTCATAACACAACAATGAACCTAATTGGTTCTTGTGGAAGCTCAAATGTGTTGCGTAACACGTGATGAACCTCATTGGTACTTGTGGAAGCTCAAATGTGCTGTGTAACACGTGATGAACCTCATTGGTTCTTGTGGAAGCTCAAATGTGTTGTGTAACACGTGATGAACCTCATTGGTACTTGTGGAAGCTCAAATGTGCTGTGTAACACGTGATGAACCTCATTGGTTCTTTAGGAAGCTCAAACGTGCTCATAACACAACAATGCACTTCATTGGTTCTTGTGGAAGCTCAAATGTGCTGCGTAACACGTGATGAACCTCATTAGTTCTTGTGGAAGCTCAAATGTGTTGCGTAACACGTGATGAACCTCATTGGTTCTTGCAGAAGCTCAAATGTGCTGCGTAACACGTGATGAACCTCATTTGTTCTTGTGGAAGCTCAAATGTGCTGCGTAACACGAGATGAACCTCATTGGTTCTTGCGGAAGCTAAAATGTGCTGCGTAACACGAGATGAACCTCATTGGTTCTTGTGGAAGCTCAAATGTGCTGCGTAACACGAGATGAACCTCATTGGTTCTTGCGTAAGCTAAAATGTGCTGCGTAACACGAGATGAACCTCATTGGTTCTTGTGGAAGCTCAAATGTGCTGCGTAACACGTGATGAACCTCATTGGTTCTTGTGGAAGCTCAAATGTGCTGCGTAACACGAGATGAACCTCATTGGTTCTTGTGGAAGCTCAAATGTGCTGCGTAACACGTGATGAACCTCATTGGTTCTTGTGAAAGCTCAAATGTGCTGCGTAACGTGATGAACCTCATTGGTTCTTGCGGAAGCTCAAATGTGCTGCGTAACACGAGATGAACCTCATTTGTTCTTGTGGAAGCTCAAATGTAATGCGTAACACGAGATGAACCTCATTGGTTCTTGCGGAAGCTAAAATGTGCTGCGTAACACGAGATGAACCTCATTGGTTCTTGTGGAAGCTCAAATGTGCTGCGTAACACGAGAATGAACCTCAGTGGTTCTTGTGGAAGCTCAAATGTGCTGCGTAACGCGAGAATGAACCTCAGTGGTTCTTGTGGAAGCTCAAATGTGTTGCGTAGCACGTGATGAACCTCATTGGTTCTCGCATGTCAAGCGAACATGCTGAGTTTCCGTTTACCACAGCTGATGAATGTTTCTATGTGAATAAAAGCCTAAATTCAATCTATTCATCATATAAAGTGACTTTTTTTGTTGAAAATTTGGAATAAACAGCTCAATTCATGTATAGATTAGTTTTATGAACTCTTTATGAACTTTTTGTTATTGAACATTTTAAAGCAAAGTGGTAGTTGTGTAGCAGCCAATAGAGAGAGACAGAAAACTCTCAGATTTCATCCAAAAAGATCTTCATTTGTATTCCAAAGATGAACAAAAGTCTTATGGAACGACATTAGGGTTAATAATTAATTACAAAAAAATCATTTTTCGGTGTACCAAACTTTTAAAAGTGACAAATGTCACATGAGATTAATTTGTATTTGTTACTTCTGTTTATTTTCCTTATGTCCAGCTAGACTTGACATAAATTAACTTTTTTTTTCTTTATTTTTTTGAAAACATCCACTTTCTGCTTTTTATTTATATAGTCTTTCAGCAATGAGAACCATCTACGTGTCTGCTCTGGTTTGGCCTAAACAGTTGTAAATATGTCATTACGCAGAACAGATTTGTTGTGGCTGTTTTACAATAAGCAACATTCTGTGGAACTAGCATGTGGAGCCTGTTATAGACTTAAACCTGTAAAAAAAATGTTTTCACTTTTTAAAAATCCTTTTTATGAATTTCGAGTTATACAACTGATCACATGTTCATATCTGGTGCAGGAAATATAATTTATCCAAAAATGACTTTCTATATGTCCTGGTGTGATTAGCATCTTTGTTTCTGGTTCACATGCATGCACATATTTCCACTATACTGGCAGCATGTCAAATAAGCACACTGTCATTGTGATCTATTGCTTTTGCTTTATTTGAGCAGCAGCTTTCCTGTTTTCCTCTAGCTGATCCACAATAAACAGCCGTGTAAACAGACAAGCATAACAGAGGATGGCTCTCAGAACAGGGACTGACACAAAGGCACTCTGCCAGGGAAAATAAATGGCCTGAGATGTGGCGTGCTCTCTGACATAAGGGTCATATCTGCCCCTCGCCCTTAGAGACGCCACGCCAAGTAAAGGGTTTGAGGTACCGGAAGCCATTAGAGTCAGAAGGTATGGCAAATATTCCACTCCCATTAATGGGTTGAAGGTACCAAAAGCCATCACAAGCAGATATGCTAAATACTCCACCACTCCATTAAAGAATTGGAGGTACCGGAAGCCATCAGAGGCAGAAGGTATGGTTAATACTCCATTAATGGGCTGAAGGTACCAAAAACCATCACAAGCAGAAGGTATGGCAAATACTCCATTAAAAGGTTGGAGGTACCGGAAGCCATCAGAGGCAGAAGGTATGGTGAATACTCCACCTCATTAATGCGTTGGAGGTACTGGAAGCCATCAGAGGCAGAAGGTATGGTGAATACTACACTCCATTATGGGGTTGGAGGTACTGGAAGCCATTAGGCAGATGGTGTGGTGACTTTTCCGCTCTATTACAGGGTTGAATGTACCAAAAAACATCACAGACAGAAGGTGTGGTGACTACACCACTCCATTAAGGGGTTGGAGGTACATGGAAGCCATTAGAGAAAGAAGGTATGGTGAATACTCCACTCCGTTAATGGGTTGAAGGTACCAAAAGCCATCACAAGCAGAAGGTATGGTAAATACTCCACTCCATTAAAGAGTTGGAGGTACCGGAAGCCATTAAAGGCAGAAGCTATGGTAAATACTCCACTTCATTAATGTGTTGGAGGTACTGGAAGCCATTAGAGGCAGAAGGTCTGGTGATACTCCATTAAAAGGTTGGAGGTACCGGAAGCCATCAGAGGCAGAAGGTATGGTGAATACTCCATTAATGGGTTGAAGGTACCAAAAGCCATCACAAGCAGAAGGTATGGAGAATACTCCATTAAAAGGTTGGAGGTACCGGAAGCCATCAGAGGCAGAAGGTATGGTGAATACTCCACCTCATTAATGCGTTGGAGGTACTGGAAGCCATCAGAGGCAGAAGGTATGGTGAATACTCCACCTCATTAATGCGTTGGAGGTACTTGAAGCCATCAGAGGCAGAAGGTATGGTGAATACTCCACCTCATTAATGCGTTGGAGTTACTGGAAGCCATCAGAGGCAGAAGGTGTGGTGAATACTACACTCCATTAAGGGGTTGGAGGTACTGGAAGCCATCAGGCAGATGGTGTGGTGACTTTTCCGCTCCATTAAAGGGTTGAAGGTACCAAAAAAACATCACGGGCAGAAGGTGTGGTGATTACACCACTCCATTAAGGGGTTGAAGGTACATGGAAGCCATTAGAGACAGAAGGTATGGTGAATACTCCACTCCGTTAATGGGTTGAAGGTACCAAAGGCCATCACAAGCAGAAGGTATGGTAAATACTCCACTCCATTAAAGAGTTGGAGGTACCGGAAGCCATTAGAGGCAGAAGGTATGGTGAATACTCCACTTCATTAATGTGTTGGAGGTACTGGAAGCCATTAGAGGCAGAAGGTCTGATGAATACTCCATTAAAAGGTTGGAGGTACCGGAATCCATCAGAGGCAGAAGGTATGGTGAATACTCCATTAATGGGTTGAAGGTAGCAAAAGCCATCACAAGCAGAAGGTATGGCGAATACTCCATTAAAAGGTTGGAGGTACCGGAAGCCATCAGAGGCAGAAGGTATGGTGAATACTCCACCTCATTAATGCGTTGGAGGTACTTGAAGCCATCAGAGGCAGAAGGTATGGTGAATACTCCACCTCATTAATGCGTTGGAGGTACTGGAAGCCATCAGAGGCAGAAGGTGTGGTGAATACTACACTCCATTAAGGGGTTGGAGGTACTGGAAGCCATCAGGCAGATGTTGTGGTAACTTTTCCGCTCCATTAAAGGATTGAAGGTACCAAAAAACATCACAGGCAGAAGGTGTGGTGACTACACCACCCCATTAAGGGGTTGGAGGTACATGGAAGCCATTAGAGACAGAAGGTATGGTGAATACTACACTCCGTTAATGGGTTGAAGGTACCAAAAGACATCACAAGCAGAAGGTATGGTAAATACTCCACTCCATTAAAGAGTTGGAGGTACCGGAAGCCATTAGAGGCAGAAGGTATGGTGAATACTCCACTTCATTAATGTGTTGGAGGTACTGGAAGCCATTAGATGCAGAAGGTCTGATGAATACTCCATTAAAAGTTTGGAGGTACCAGAAGCCATCAGAGACAGAAGGTATGGTGAATACTCCATTAATGGGTTGAAGGTACCAAAAGACATCACAAGCAGAAGGTATGGTAAATACTCCACTCCATTAAAGAGTTGGAGGTACCGGAAGCCATTAGAGGCAGATGGTATGGTGAATACTCCACTTCATTAATGTGTTGGAGGTACTGGAAGCCATTAGATGCAGAAGGTCTGATGAATACTCCATTAAAAGGTTGGAGGTACCGGAAGCCGTCAGGCAGATGGTGTGGTGACTTTTCCGCTGCATTAAAGGGTTGAAGGTACCAAAAACCATCACGGGCAGAAGGTGTGGTGATTACACCACTCCATTAAGGGGTTGAAGGTACATGGAAGCCATTAGAGACAGAAGGTATGGTGAATACTCCACTCCGTTATTGGGTTGAAGGTACCAGAAGACATCACAAGCAGAAGGTATGGTAAATACTCCATTCCATTAAAGAGTTGGAGGTACCGGAAGCCATTAGAGGCAGAAGGTATGGTGAATACTCCACTTCATTAATGTGTTGGAGGTACTGGAATCCATTAGAGGTAGAAGGTCTGATGAATACTCCATTAAAAGGTTGGAGGTACTGGAAGCCATCAGAGGCAGAAGGTATGGTGAATACTCCACCTCATTAATGCATTGGAGGTACTGGAAGCCATCAGAGGCAGAAGGTGTGGTGAATACTACAATCCATTAAGGGGTTGGAGGTACTGGAAGCCTTCAGGCAGATGGTGTGGTGACTTCTCCGCTCCATTAAAGGGTTGAAGGTACAAATAACATCACATGCAGAAGCTATGGTGACTTTGCTAAGCTAACATGCACATGTTAGTCATTATGTTGATCATGTAACCACATCACACTGCTGAAGAGTTTGTCATCTCTTACTATATGTCAATTTCAATCTTTCTCACAGATAAAACTCACTAAAAAAATATCTTTTTCAAAAGTCTTATAATGAGCAAACTATGCCATTACGCACTGTTAGCATTGCAGCTCAATTGTTATGCAAGAGATTTGGTGAGATTTGTAAAGCAAATTAGAAAGAATGCCGACTATGCTTGTCTTCCACAAAACCGATAGTAAAAGTGCGGAAGACAAATGACAGTGTTTGAGAAAGAAACAAATAAAGAGCTCAGCGGAAAGGAATCACCTCAGGGACCGCAATAATCAGTCGTTCAAAACAGCCCCATTTCCTGCAAATACCCAATGGACTAAGATGACATGTCTGGGGTTGTACAACATATTCTCTCACACTGTTGCTTAACAAAGCTGTCACGCTTTGGGCATATAGACTGCAATTAATCTCTGGGTAAATGTATTGTTTACATTTTTTCAAAACTAGGCCTTTGTATTAATTGTACTTTAGTGTGACAATAAATTGTAATGAAAGTGTACTTTAAGTACTTTTAAGTGGATTTTTATTTCGTTAATATTATCTGCAAGTACAGTGTGTGTGTGTATATATATATATATATATATATATATATATAAAGATTTGAATTGCAGTACAGTTAAGCGCACTTCTGTTTTACAAAGGTGGTCCCTCATTTGTGCTACAGACATGAATGATACCCCAAATCATTTGGCCCACTGAAGAGACTTGTTCTGGTATTTTTCAGGTAAGCCCCTCCCCTCGAACGTGAGTTTAGATATGTTTATGGTCTACATTAGCTGTCGTACTAAGGAGGACTCCTATTGGTATTATAGTTTACGGGTAGTGAAAGGGAGAGCTCACAGGTTTCTCTTCAGGTTTGTTTTGCGGATACAAATTTTACAGTGAATTAGCACCCCAGAAAAGGCATAAGGTCTGTATATGTTTGTTTACTGATAGTTGTATGGGTGTTTTTGTGTAATTTGCTGTGAGGTTAATGATATTGCAATGGAGAGAGAGAGAGTTTGTGAATGAGACTTAAGACTTAAGCAATAAAATTATATAGTTTTACATCAAAAGAGAGACCATAAAATGACAAAGATATGGGAGAGAAAAACTAAAGATAACGGATAAATTTGAAATTTGTATAAATATTTCCCTATGAAAATTACATCCAATTTTATGCACTAAAGGTTTTAGGTGGAATTTAAGGGGGTTTACATGCTGGTACTTCTGCCCTAGTAAAAATAAAACAGATAAAGCAAGTAATTTAAAGCAGGGGGTTTCAAACGGGTTCCCTTCAAAAGGTTCTAAGGGGTCTCCAGAAAATTTTAGGAAATAAAAAGAGAAAGCAAAAATGGATAAAGTCTACTGAACATTCTAACGGTTTAATTTCTACATTTTTTTCTCCTTTATTGCCATATACATACTTTCCAGAATTATAGTATATGTTTGCTTTGTATCTTTCTAGTGAGTTTTTCTCATGATAGTCTCCTTTATCTAGCTCAATGGGGTTGTAAGGCATGTATTCTTAACACAGTACGTAAGCTGCATACTTACATATACATTTTTTGTAAAAGTTGTAATAATTTGTTTATTATTATACAAATAATTTTTAATTTAAAATTATCTTCAGGTTTATACAGCCAACATTAAGCCTGTTTAAGTTATTAACACTTTTTAGGAAGGGGGTCCCTCACAAAAAGTTCAAATCAAATCACCTTTATTTATATAGTGCTTTTTACAAGTCCAATTGTTTTAAAGCAGAATTTGATCGGCTGTACAGCCACTCTGGAGAAAAGCTGTTTTGTTTCACGGTGATGTTATCCAGCTAATTTCATAGTGTAAATTTCAAGGAAATGTAGGTATCCCCAACTGAGCAAGTCAAAAGGCAATGGCGGCAAGGAGCAAAAACTTCTTCTGGGTCAGAATGAAGAAAAAAACCTTGGGAGAAACCAGGCTCAGTCGGGGTGGCAGTTTTCCTCTGGCCAATGAACAAACAATGTATGATTATAATTCTGACAACATTGCAGGTTTTAAAGGGTTACTTCAGCGATTAGCATATGGCTTTCTATCAGTAAAAACCCTGGTGTATATTTGAATGGTCGTGCTCCCCCCTCTCATATCCCCCTGAGACAAGAGATTTATGCATTTTATTTCTGGAAAAATGACTCCGGTGATGCAAATATCATCGATTTGTGTCAGCGGTAAAATGTTTGGCCAGACGATAAAGACTACAGCCAGCAGAGGGAGCTATATTGAACAGACACGTTCAGTTTTTAGTTGTAGTGTCTGTTCTCTAACTGAACTGATTTTATGAAGATGAACGCGGTGGTGGGAAAGTAAAAGTGATGCAGTAGCGGTGGCTTTGGGAGTGGCCTCACAGGGCAGCGAAGCATTCTGGGAATTGTCTCATGGGCCTACAATTCTGGGAATTGTAGTCCCATGAGACAAAAATAAATGTTCTGTCTTTTCTCAGTCTAGAAAGCACCAAATTCAAAAATAATTTCACATTTCTACTACATTAATGACCCAGTGTAAATACAGATTCATCTTCCCAGCACTGAAGTACCCCTTTAAGTCATATTAGGTAAATAGATATTCGTAAGATTATTTGAAAGATTGGAGTCATCATGCAGTTTCATCATATTTGGGGGTCCTTCACATCATAAAGTTTGAAAAGCCCTGGTTTAAAGAATGCAGTGTAAGCATGTTTTATATACTAATGTTGTCAAGCATGTTAATTACATCCTGTACATGCTAAAAAATGATTTAAAGAGTTTTTTTTGTTTTGTTTTTTAGCTTTTGCCACAGGGTAACACAACATTGTGATATAGTATCCCCAGTGACAGAGCAAATACGCTTACAAACGGTCTCAGAAGACTTGAGAAAACAACACTCATATATCAAACTCCTATTTGGGGGAGGATCAAACCATTTTGTCATGGAAAAAAAGTCAGCCTGCCTCCACTGTCTTGCGTGCCCACCTCCACAATGAAGTAACTGTGACCTGATAAATGGGGCTACTTTCGCTACTGTAGCGGTCTAAGGTGGAATGAACACTCATCTTAGTACAATGACCAAACCCCATCAGAAACACAGAAAGTCACTTTGCCTGAGATGGATGTGACAGTTAGTCTTGCTATACGCGGTTTCTACCTCACCGACTTTGTGCTCAGGCCTGATGAATGTGAAGACAGTGCAAACTTCAGCTATTTACAGGGTGGTGAGAAGTGCATTATCTCTACTGTTTGTTTGGTTTTGTGAACCAGGGTTGTATGTAGAACTTTTTCAGCTTTTAAGCAGTTATCATTTCTTAATGAACAACTGAGCATAAATATGAAGGCAATGTGATCACTATTGCTATTGTTCATATAAACATGTGCATAACTCATCTTTCTGTTTGTCCTACAGACATGATTGACCTCAAAGCATGCCTCATGTTTAGAAGAGTAAATCAGACTTATGGGTCATTCTTCTTTTGTGGTGGCAAGTAGCCTGACGTCATCATACTCAGATTTTAGTCAGAATATGAGTGTGATACTGCTCCATTGGGCTGTACTTATGGGGCGTTTCAACCGAACCAGGAAAGAAAATGCCTCTCAACTCAACTGAATAGACCTACAACCAGTCAGAGTCAAACTTTGGAAAAGTGGCTTCAAAGTGCACATTTTTGAAAATGGTACCGTTATTGTCTCTGTGTAAACTACAAATACAAAAATTTGTGAAAACGGTTATGGTGTGTATTGCGTGTTCAGTCCATAGGCATGTTTTTTGGTGGGGTTTTTTACAAAAAGACATCGCCAACTACTGTGAGCGGGTATAATTTTGACATGGTTGTCGCTTGTATGTGCAAAGGAAAAATATTTCCGTGTTTCATAGTTGTTGTGAAAACGTACCCTTAGGTTAACAATGAAACATGAAAGGGTTTTCCTTTGCATTTTTCCCAGATTTTTCCCTCAACATTGTCATAACAATCCCCGTTCAAAACATATATAAACTATAAAACTATACTATAAATATGCTGTATTATGAATGCCAGGCCAGTAGTTGGCATCGCCACTTTGTAAAGAAACACTACGCCTATATTTCATAAATTCGCATTTTTGTTGTTCACATGGGGACGATAATGGTATCATTTTCAGAAACTTCTCATGTTCATGTTCATGGATGCGATTATTTACGTTACTCTAGTATGAAGCAGAGCAGGACCAAATGCTAAGGGAGCTGAGCTAGGCCGCTGAAGCAATTGTTGCTGAACACACAGCTTGTGAGCAGGGGGACTTTTATTATGATGGGACACAGTCGCCATCGCTATTTCCGCTTTTACGGTCATGAGTATAAGGTAACTCATGAGTATGAGTATGAGGTGTTTATCATATTAGATACATTTAAGTGTGCTTAAAATTATGTTACGACGTTACTCTGTGCGTTCGCTCATCGGCTGCTGTGATACTTGTTCACACTGTTAAGAGGAAAGCGTTTCTGCAGAATAAAACCGGAATCCGAGGGTAACGCAGATATGACGCAATTGACAGGTGACTCCCTCAGACGTCCCGGCTCCTTGGTTAAAATAGCAATTTTGTTTTGATGTGCACTGTAGAATTGGAAGTAAACGCCTACGGCTATGATTGGATAAGATTTGCATATTTAATGAGCTTCAGCTCCCCAGTTAACGTGAGGAATTGTTTTGAAAGCAGCAACCGGAATGATTCTCTCACAGGGCTCGCAAAACGTCTTGATTAAACCAACACAAATGATTTATCTCTCATACTCCTGCGATTGATTGGAATATAATTTTGTTTTATTACTTGGCTCACCTTACACACACGTGCACGTCCTTCAAATGTTAAGTCAAGAGAGTGAACAACACAGATCAAGAAAGGAATGTTATTTCACTATTTAAGATTCACTGGCCTGTCGACAGGCTTATGTTTTGGTAGCCCGTCTGGAAAACTCATAGCCCCGAGACATTGGGCTTTGCGAGCCCTGGCCCATACATTTCCGATCTGATCCCGAATCGCAATGAACCAACAAATAAGGGACTCTCTAGCCTGTGACAGTGTTCTAAGGTATGTTTTGTTATACACGTTTTCACATAATCAAAATGATCTGTAGCAATGCAATACTATCACATATAAAAAACACATTTTACTCACATAAGTGTGTTGCGCCATTCCTGTCGGATCCAAGATAGAAGGCATAGCATTGTCTTTTAATCTCAATATGTCTGCAAATCAAGTCTCGACCAGTGTCTTATTACAATGCTTCCGTTTTGAAATGAAGCTAACACAAGTACAATGTCTTCCCCACATGAGCTGGAACTTCATTAAAAATAAAGTTAAACCACTCATTCCTAATATTAGGATCCGAAGGAAGCTTATGCAGCGACTGTGTTCTTCCACAACCAAGAATAGCACAATATCTTGCTATCTTCTGCGTGTTTACTGCTGCTGGCTAGCGCGATCCGAGCAGCTCCATGACTCGGTGGGCGGGGCTACTGAATTAAGTTTGCTTATTATTCTGTAGAGGCGGTGTTTGGCCACAAAGTGACGCCAAGGTGAGGCACATTCTGAGATCGAGAGTTTTTCTGGGCCTGGTGTCTATAAAAGCTTTTCTTTGAATAACAAGGAAGTTATAAACACTGAAACTTACAGGATATTCTTATATCACCATGAACATTTATATATATCAAAAGCTCAAGGGAAAGTTGATTTCTCAATTCATGACCACTTTAAGCCTTCAGTCTTCCTCAGTCCATTGTCTTATGTTAAATATATGTTCCTGTGTTGTGATTTTGGTTCCTGTTTATTAAAAAGTGTTATAATCGTTCATTATGCATCACGCATCATCCTTAGATTTTACTATACATGCAACTCCTGACAATTATCCTGACAAGTTGAGGAATGACCATTATAATTTTTACCTCATACAATGAACATGTGAAACATATCATAGACTTACCTGGAACAACTTAGCAACTGCTCAGAAAACTACAACAACAACAGCACATCCCTAGCAACAAAGTGGAACACTCTGGCATTAATGAGTTTCGCACTAGCAAACAACACGTGTCTTCAGAAAACTGAAAAATTTAGTTGAGTTTTAGTTCCTCATTTAAGGATTGGGCAAACGCTTAATCAACCATTTATTCTCTCACAGGTAAAGACATTATGACTCTGTGTGTTACTATATCTATAATATAAACATTGTATTGTTCAATTTCCTTTGAATCCTTTTGCATCTAGTTACTCTTCAACTTTCATACAAAAAAACTAGAATTGTATGTAAATGAGTAAGTGTGAAAAGGTCTTAAAAGGCCAAGATTTGACCTTTCATAGAAGGATTTTGGCAGACACATTTCATATCCTTATTTTAAGGTCTGTGGATTCCCCTAACAGGCCTGAGCCTTCTACTGAGATCTTTACCCCTGCACTAACCTCTAGAGAGTATTAATCTCACTTTCTCTCCATTTGAGTCTTCAGTGTGGAAGAATGTATTTGTTCCACAATACTATTTTTACAGCTGCTTGTGTGCATAGCTTCTGCATTGTTAGACATCAGATGAAAGAAGTGAAAACAGCATAAATAAATGTGGAACAGATACAGTCTGGCTTCACAACCTTAAATTGTGTACCTAAAAGACAGAACATGCAATCGTAGATTAAATGGTAGACATAAATAAATTACTTTAAAAGGCTAATTCTCTTCTTACTCAGTTCATATGAACTGTCCTTTCATACTCTTGTATGCGTGTAACTGTATTGCACTAAAACAATCAGAGACATTAGTGAATGTTTTATGTAATATTTCAATATTCTTAATATAGTTCAACATGTCATGTCTATTTATCTTTTAGTAATATATGCAAATCAGACCCTTTGTGTTGCTGTGAGTTTTTTTTTTCAATAATGATTTTGACGGACTGTACATTATGCCTTACTTAACATTAACATAGCTTTTTAAAAATGAGCTTTATGAAGACCCAGATAGATGAGATAGAGTAAAGAGTATGTGTATTTGGTTTGCTCTGTGAGGAGAGGGCTCCAAGCTCTGTATTTTGGCCCGAACCGTATCCCTGGCTGTTATAGGAACCAGCCAAAAGTGAGGAGTCTGTTGGCAGAGGGATAAAGAAAACTGTCAGGGAACATGGGTGAGTCGGCCACGTATACACCAATCAGACATAACATTATGACATATGATTAGGAAGGTCATAATATTGTGATGGCACCCTTTTGCTGGCAAAACAGCCCTGACCCCTTGAGGCATGGACTCCACTAGACCCCTGAAGGTGTGCTGTGGTATCTGGCACCAATATAGCAGATCCTTTAAGTCCTGTAAGTTGTGAGGTGGGGCCTCCATGGATCAGACATGTTTGTTCAGCACGTCCGACAGATGCTCGACTGGATTGAGATCTGGGTAATTTTGGTCAAGTCAACACCTCAAACTCATTGTGCACCTCAAACCATCGCTGAACCATTTTTGATTTGTGGCAGGGTGCATTGTCCTGCTGAAAGAGGCCACAGCCATCAAGGAAAACCGTTTTCGTGAAAGGCTGTACCTGGTCTGCAACAATGCTTAGGTAGGTGGTACTTGTCAAAGTAACATCCACATGGATGGCAGGACCAAAGGTTTCCCAGCAGAACATTGTCCAAAGCATCAAATGCTTCCGCTGGCTTACCTTCTTCCTATAGTGCATCATGGTGCCATGTGTTCACCAGATAAGCAATACATGCGCACCTGGCCATCCACGTGATGTAAAAGAAAACATGATTCATCAGACAAAACCATTTTCTTCCATTGCTCCGTGGTGGACAGTCTGCAGCTACGCAGCCCCATACGCAATAAACTGCGATGCACTGACCTTTCTATCAGGACCAACATTAACTTCTTGAGCAATTTGAGCTACAGTAACTCATCTGTTTGATCAGATCGAACGGGCCAGCTATCACTCCCCAAGTGTAGCTTGAAAATGAGCTTTTGCCATCCATTGTCTCCGGGTCACCACTGTTCCTTCTTTGGACCACTTTTAATAGATACTGACCATTGCCAAGCTGCCGTTTTGGAGAGTCATCTAGCATCACAATTTGACACTTGTCGAACTCACTCAAATCCTTACGCTTGCCAGTTTTTCCTGCTTCCTGTATATCAACTTTGAGGACAAAATGTTCACTTTCTGCCTAATATATCCCACAATAACATCAGTGTTATTCACTTCACCTGCCATAATGTCATAATGTTATGCCTGATCTGTGTATATACCCAATAGCCATTATTTAGTCTCTGTTAACTATAGACTCAATATAGTCTGGCTATGAGTAACCTACTTCTAGCCAAAATAACTTTGAATTTGGTTACATGTTGTTGTTTTTTGTGAGCCGTATTATATTTCATCATGTAAGCAGTCAACAGTGATTAAAAGGTGTTTGGCTTTCTTTCTTTGACATGTTCATGTTCTAGATGGGTTGTGGTTACAACCCATGGTTTGACGTTTACTAAATTTTCACTGACGGCCCAAATTTGCCTTGTTTTTAGATGAAAAAAAAAAGCCTTGTTTTTAGATGTCAGAGCTGTGTTTTGGCAGCTTTCAGATGTCTTTCAAATTAAAAATTGCTTGCTGGGTATAGGCCTCCTCTCATGCTAATTGGGTAGATAATTTGAACGTTTTCCTCCTGAACTTTGTTAATAAAACAACATATATATTCTATGATTTACCAACATTTACATAAACATTGCACCCATGCTGGGCAGATTCTTTACTTGCAAATTCTTATGCGATATGAATAAGAATTATTAATCAATAGTATAATAGTATAATATTAATTAATATTGACAGATGGATGTTGCATTATTAAGTACTTCCTCAAATGTTCAAAAGGATTTCAAACCATCCCCATGAAGACCCGATTTTGAATTTCAGTCCTGTTGAAATGTAAGTCCTTGTTTTTAGGTTGGAATTAATATGTCTCTTGGCAAAGGCAGGAAATGATTCATCACTTCAACCTTTTCTTCCTAAAGTATTAGCGGCGCTATTATTGTTAATATTTTGTGTAAATCCTCAGCCGTTTGATTAGAGTCACGAAGCACGGTTACAGTTCTCGGCTCCCTGGTAAACATCCATTATTCCTTTCCACACACTCACACGCTCACACACTCACAGGACCGACAGCTTTGTCAGAAGGAGGAAGTCAAATCTAACAAGCTGACATGTCGCCGTACATCCTCCATTCCATCCCGAGAGTTTACCAATGCAGGGAAATGCAAGGAATGCCTCTCAATGTCATGGAGGAATCAGCGGCTCTGAGCGGCTGTCACCTCCAGGAGCTCTGGATGGAAGGCCACTGGCGAGGGCAGCGTGCCCAGCAGACGTGAACCGCCAACTGGATGAGGTGCCTCATACGAAGGGCCCGCTTCAATCTTGATCCTCGACAATAACAGGGGGACAGGACAAGGCCATCAGTCTCCATTACGGAGACACTGTTTTCTCTCAAATTACCCTCTCTGTCGTGTTCTCCGCAGCATCTATAGGAGCGGCTGTCTCGTGCATCATTTCGCTCACAAAGCTTGAAAGCCCCCTGGAGGGGAGAGAGAGCTCCTTCCTGCCCCACTGGCCCCTCCTTGCATGTCCGTCCACCTTGACAGGGACAGTCTCTGCCGACAAGGGGGGAAATTAGCATAGCAATGGAGACCCTCTCAGGGCTGACAGGGGCGGACATTATAAGTGACTCTGCGGCTGTCCACCCCCCAGCCTCATTCCTAACCCAACAGCAACTGAGACCCGCTTAACAAGTCCTGGATGAGAGCAGGACCGCCAGCTCACCTTAAAGACCTACCTATAGTCCTCCTTTCACACAAAGAGCAGGTGAAGTATCAGATGACTGCCTGCATAGTGTTTGGAGCATTTCCTGATTATTCGCCCTCACGTTTCTCTGTGAAAACAAACACAAACCAGAGCAAATCTGCAACGTCACTTTGACGTAACTGATGCGGATGGATCAACATGTATTCAAAAACATACTATGGACGTATTCAAGCAGGTGCACGGATTCGGTCTGTTTATATTTTGTCTACCCCAGTCTCAGTAGCTCCACTTTTCACTCACACAGCAAGAACAGCAATTCAGTGCATCTATAATAAGAAGATTATTTTATCATAGTCATAGTAGATGAATGATCTCATGAATAATGCTATTATTTTCACAAAGAAATATTCTTGGAAATTGTTTAAAAAAATTCATTCCTTCTTGATTTTCTACTGACATAGGTACAGTACGTCAATTTATTTTCATTATTTATCATTACTTCAAGTTTTGTTAAATGACAGTTGAGCCTGACAATTATTTGATATATAATATAGACTTAAAACAAACATATTATGAAAAAGCATGTAGGAGAGACATAAGAAAGCCAACAAACAAGCAAAAAGAAAAACCTAACAATCACATTTATTTTTGGAATCCATAAGATTTTTTTTTTTTTTTTATGAGAATGAAAGAAGTCTAATGCTCACGTCTGTATTTGATCAAACATACACTGAAAAAGAAAAAGCAATTTAAATAACTTTTCTATTTTAATACATTGTAAAATGTTTTTATTTATTAATTTATTCCTGTTCAATCTCCAGCTGAATTTTTAGCATCATTACTCAAGTCTTCAGGGCCGAATGACCCTTCAGAAATGATTCTCAAATGCTGATTTGCTGCTCAAGAATCATTTCTTATTATCAATGTTAAAAACAGTTCTGCTACATAATATATTTTTTTGTGGAAACCATGAAAAAAGAGCATTTATTTGAAATCAAACTCTTTTTAAAAAATTCGAAAGGCAACGGTTATTAGAAAATAGAATAGTTGCTATTTACGCTAAGTGCAAATAGCGATAGATGCTATATTTACAACAAGTATTAATAGCAACTAGATTCTATATACACTCAGTGAAATCAACATATTTTCTTAGCGATAGGTGATATTTACACTAAGTGCAAATAGCTGCAGATTCTATTTACTAAGTGAAAATAGTAATATATTCTATTTACACCATATAATGTTGCAGTTCTTTGTAATATAAATAGTAATTACATGTAATGTATACTTTATTTTGAAAGATACATACTATTTGCATCTCTGTAGCCTATGTTGTACATTAACAGGATGCAATAATGACAGAGTGTGAATTATTATTTTTATTTAAATTATAAAAAGTGGATGCAGCCTGAAAGGAACACTAAAATCCTTCCCTACACCTATACCCAATAAATGCTTTTATTATAATTAAACATTTTGTTAGGCACTTTATTTCCACATTTAGAACATTTTCTTAAAGAGGTCATATAATGGTACATGCAAGTTGATTGTACGGAAATGTGTGTTGGCAGTGCCTGTACACAACCATCCTATAATGATAAAAATCAATCCACTGTTTTTTTTAAATCTCCTAATATGTTTTCCCCTCTCAAATCAAGCCTTCTGACTGTGTGATGTCACATGGTCTGACACCCCTCCCACGATTGTTAACTGACAGCAGCGTTTCAACACAGACCTGCCGAGCGAGCTATCATACTCCGCTATTGTTGTACGCTGGAGCAGAATGGTGTCTAAAGCAATTGTGGCGTTCTGTTCTTGGGTGTAATAATGAACACAGCAGTCATTTTGATGTTCCTAAATCCGAACCGCTGAAGATGGAGCGGCTCAGTTTTCTTTTCGAAGGGAATATTCCCCCGATCAACGTCAATGCTTAAATGTTTGCACAAATAATTTCTCACCAGACTGCTTTATAAACGAGGGTCAGTATAAACCAGGTTTGGCTAAGAAGCTGCTCCTGAAAAAAGGATCGGTTCCAACTATTCATGTTCCCGCTACACCTCCAGAAGAAGTGAGTGTAGTTTGAAACGCTTTACGATGAATGCGGCTAAAGTTTACAGGGTAAGTTACATAACGGCATGCATTCTATGTATGACGGTCTCAATATAATTCATAATCCCACGTTCTTAATGAACAATGTGTTATGGTTATTATTGTGTTATTACAAACTCTGTACGCTGGTGATAAAGTTAACGTAGATTAATAATTAATAGCACTACACTAAGCTTACTTATGTAGATGGATTATAATGGTGTCTGTCAAAAAAAAATCGTGTTGTAACACTTATTACACTGCATAAATAACGTTACGCATCACTGACAAGCCTACATTTACCGAAAAAAGTTTTTATTGGCATTAGCTGCAACAATCTGTCAATGTATACATCAGTAAACACATAACATTCGTATCTCACTATGCTAACGTTATCCTGCCAGTACATTCAAAGATAAATCAAAGTGACATTATGTTAACCCAGCCATTCAGAAATGTCCTGTTCGAGCCTTATTGTTGTACTTCGTTGGGGTCGTCATCTTGTTCCGGGTTCGACTCTGGTTCAAATTGATAGAACCTCAGAGAGTCAGAGACTCTCGTTGACATTTTCCAAAATATTCCCAATTGTTGTCAAGGCAACACTCCATGTGTGTGGCTCAAACCGCCCAAAAAAAAACAAAGGGGCAGGGTGAGCAAAGCTCATTATCATTTAAAGTCACATGCACTGAAATGGTTTGCTGAAAACAGAGCTGTTTTTGACCAGGTAAAATGAGTGTTTTCTTACAATACTAATGAGAATTTTAATTAAAGTATATTACAAAGTTTCATTTAGACACTAAAGAATCATATTAACGTATATAAAAATGGCATTATATGACCCCTTTAATTTGTACTGAAAATAAATGCCTTTCCAGTGTGATTTGTGATGAGAAATGAGAGAAGAGCAAGCTCTGCAAAAGGCGGATTCGAAACCATGTTGATCGTGACAAAGCAGTGATCCATTAGCCATAGGGTTTACTGATTGTGCCACTGAGGATGCTGAATTATGGGCTTTTTTTATTATCTTGTTTGGCACAGCCAGGCATTGTTAGGCGGAGTTAGTACCAATAGCACTTCAGCAAGAGTTAATACTTTTACACACCAACAAGGCACGCTATTTAGTGCACTTAGTGTGAATAGACACTCCGAATTCGGCAGGTCTTCACTTTCTCTTTTGATAAATGTGATGCTTCCCTGCTGAATAAAAGTATTAATTTCCAGATGGCTCTGCTCACCCCGTTTGTGAGGGTGAAATATCTTTATATAATCAAACGTTTTACAGGTAACTCTTCTTGCTGTGATCTCTGTATTATCCTCTAAATTAATGCCTCTGTGTCTCTTTGAGCAAGACTTTCCCAATGGCTCGTCGTTCCTCCTGTAGAAGTTTCAGCTCAATGATCCAGCAAGTCTTTTTTCACATCTTGTCTAGCAGAGAGCTCATCAGCCCTCATCCTTTCTACTTCAGATTGTATTGGAGGACTGTTTCGATTCATAGACCAAGCGTGAAAGACAGCGAATGGCTTTAGTGATATATAGTGTTGCTGTTAATATCAGGACTTGTTGCTCAAAACCCACAGCTTCTGTGAAAAGTTTCATTTTAGACAATGACAGTATTGGTTATAGCTGATGTCTGTTTTTCTTCAACTGTGTTTTTTGATAATAAAGGAAACAGCATTGCTGAGCATGTTTATTTCAGTCAGGACCACTTTGAGAATAAAATGTATTTACAATCTTTGATTTTGCGAAAAGCTTAGATGCTTGAGATGCCATAGAGACAGCTTGAGATACATCCTTGAAATATAATCCCCCAGCCTTCATGATAACCAAAAGTTTCTTAGCACATGATACGGAAAGATACAATGATACACGATAGCAAAATCCAGTGTTCGGCATTTTGCGTACGTGAGTTTTTGTTGTAGATGTCTTAAAAAAAAAAAAAAATTGTTGTGTATTGTGCTAATTAATTGAGATTTCTTACAGCTCTCACAGGTTGTTGGCCTTGTCTGTTTCGTTGCTTCTATTACTCTCCCCTTTTTTGTAAGTCGCTTTGGATAAAAGCGTCTGCTAAATGATTAAATGTAAATGTAAATGATAGAGTTCTACACAGAATCCAATACTCGATAATGGAATACTAGGAGGTGAAGGGGTGGAGGTGGGTGTAAATGTCTGTGCGACAGACTGAGTAACCTGAATTTGAATGAGCTTAAATACTATAGTTGATTAGAGTAGGTGGAGTAACAAATCAGCTAAGCGTCAGTGGTCTGCCTGAACTACGCTTGAATTCCATTCGATCACTCAAGCTCCATTTTTGTGGATCAAAACTTGATGGAGACTAGAAGAATTTAGTGTTTGGAAGGACCACAAAATATAATCTTCAACTGTTCAGCTTTTTTCAGTTTATAAAACAGTTTTTTCTCATTATCTGTCAATGACCCTATATCATCAGACAGCAGTGAACACAGTTATTGACCCTTGAAATATTTGCCATTGAGATAAAATAAAGAATTTTTGCAGACAAATATCGCAAATATGAAAATTGCACGTGCTTATTTTTGACCTGCTACCATTTGGCAAATAATTCCAGCATGATGAGTCCATGTTGCAATTGTGATGGTGTAAATGTGACACACGTGAAAACATGTTCTGCTTTTGATCTCGTGAATCAGCTGTGCAGCTGGAATTTTATTTAATATAAAGCGATGACGAAGAACGCTTACGCATGTGCTGCCTGTATGACAGCCCCTCATTCACAGAATACACACAAATCAAAGCGACGCATTGAAGTGGAGTGATCCTTGTTCACATAAAGAACAACAACATTTTCTTTGCCCTTTGCCTCTTAACCATGCAGATATTTTCCGAACAGCCAAAACATGAATTTTTATGATCTGAGGGGAATAGCTGGAATATCTAAAAACAGTAACCGCTTCAGTTTCCTCAAGAAATCAATGGAGTCTCATTTGTGAAGGCATAAAAGACTCACCACTGACAAAGGCATGCATGTACCACCAATCATAACAGAACAGACGGCAGATTGAGCACAACAATGGGGACGTTCACCACAAGATGTCGGAGCAATTAGAAAGTCTTATTGTCCTCTGCTCTGCTCATTCAGGATTCTTGGCTGGAATTACCAGAGATGCATGAACTCCATTCTATCTGACCTCTATGCAATGTTAGTCATGCACATTTTAAGCATCGCCGAATAATGTTGCCTTTATCTGCCGTGAATTTTAGCCGCTGAGAACGATTGCATCTTGCTTGGAAAAAAACATGCTTATTCTGAGCTAATGTACACATACAAGTCTGCTGTATTATTTATAACAGTAAAAGGGATTGTAAAAGAACTATGTAAGCCTTCTATTATGATATCAGTTTCTCTACAGAGAAACGCAGACATTTTAACAGATGAAAATCATATCTGAAGGCTTTGTTGATTTATTGTACTTACTTTGAGATTCATTGTTTTGACCTTTTGAGCCAAATCACAAAAGTCCAAACAACATTACCATTAACTAAATATTTATGTACTTTATACTACCTATTTGTATTGTTAAAAATAACAAGTCAGCTGCAAAATTATGTATAGAAATGTGAGAAATAATCTCCGATTTCAGGAAAGGATTTCCCTAGTTTAAGGGTGAATCATTAAAATAATGCCCATTTTAATATTAATATTAAATTGTAATATTAGTGAAAACTCCTTCTTGTTTTGTTAATAGAAGTCTATGGGGCTACATAAGAGCAAAAATGGTGGACACTTAAAAGAGAGTACTTTCGTGCTACACACTTAAAAGTGCACTTTGTAATAATGTAATAATATAATAATAAAAGTAATAATATAAATGGTTTACTTTAAAGTAAATTTTAAATAACCTGTTTTAATAATCCTTATCATGCTAGTACACTTATTTTGATGTGTGGACTTACACACTATAGCAAATATCTTTCGTTAAAAAATATATTCAGATATGGCATGCAGTACTCATTTCAATTAGTGCTGTCAAATTGATTAAGCACGATTAGTCGCATCCAAAATAAAAGTTTGTGTTTGCATAATATACTGTATGTGTGTGTGTGTGTGTGTGTGTGTGTGTGTGTGTGTGTGTGTGTGTGTGTGTGTGTGTGTGTGTGTGTGTGTGTGTGTGTGTGTGTGTGTGTGTGTGTGTGTCTTCTTTATCTTTCGGCTCTTCCCTTCAGGGGTCGCCACAGCGAATCATCTGCCTCCACCCATACTGTGTGTACTGTGCAAAATTATTATGCATAAATACACACTCACTCATTCATGTATATATTTCTGAAATATTTGCATACTGTATTTATAATTATTATATATATATTATATATAATATTTAAACATAATTATATATAAACATATTATATATAATTATTATTTTTATTTCTTTATTGAATATATATGCATGTGTGTGTGGACACCACAACTCCCCTGATTTCCCCCGCGGAGGTCTGTGCACGCCACTGATGTAAACACAAACTTTTAATTTGGATGAGATTAATTGTAATTAATCAATTTGACAGTAGTTTCAATACAAAAATATTTTTTTTGTGCTATATTAGTTTATCATAAGTGCTTGTCAGTACATTTAGCATTACATTTTATTATATTTCGAAGACAAAAGATGGTCTTAAGTAGCCTGACGTGGTCATACTCAATTCTAGTCAGAATATGAGTCTGAAACTGCTCCATTGGGCTGTGATTAAGGGGCGTGTTTCAATCAAACCAGGAAAGACATCAATTGGATAGACCAACAGCCAATCAGAGCAACGAAGCTAGTTGTCAAATGTCAACAGAGCTCAACTAACCTGTGTTGGCAAGTCTGCGTTTTTTTTCCGCGGGTTGTTTTCTATGTCCGCGGGTTGAAGCGACTATTATGTGATATATAGACCCATGAGTGTGAATTTTAGCAGGCAACCTTGCCAAAATAACACACATTTTACCCCCCGAACGCCATTTTTTTTCCGGAGAACCCCCAAACCCCAAAAAAGTTAAATGGAATAAAATAGTCACACTTGTACTCATGAGCTCCTTGTGCTACTGACTGCTTTGGAAATAAATGGGAAACAAATGTAATCTATAGTCGAAACTTTTGGTATTGCCCCCAAACAAAATCTTACTGAAAGTTAATTTTTTGAGATCATATGTTCAAATTTGGAGCACAACTTTAGATTTATTTGCTTAATTGTTTCTTGCAACTTTAGAGTAAACAGTGTTTTTGGAAACTATATTTTAACCAAAATAAAATTTAACTTTTTTAAATTCAATTTTTAAAAACTTCTTTCACATCAACAATAATCTGCCAAGTCTTTAAGAGACCAAATTTAAGTATGTGCAATGAAGCATATATATGACAGTTTAAGTTGGAAATTTCATTTTCAGGTCTATGTTCAAAAACTGAATAAATGTATATACTGCATACATAATCTACTGTATACATAATTTAATACCATAACATCCCCTAAAATTAAAAACACAAAATATGACATAAAAAAACATTATCGAACTAAAATATAGTACATTCATTTCATATCATGTTTCATGTGAGGAGGGTTAATATCAGATGAAACTGTAATACGTTTTAATTTAATTGTAAATAACATTTAATTAAGTGTCCAAAGGATTACATACAGTAATACACACTTAAGTAATAGGCTAAGTACTACAGCATACTTCTTTTTCACAAGGGTGCTTTAAAAAAATACCTTTCCTTCAAGACTGGTGATCTCCTGTATGTGTCTGATCTCCATCCTGGCTGCTGAGAGAGGATCTAATTAAATGAACCAAACGGAAGTGATATTTGGATGTGCTTGCTCTGTGAGTAAATGAGCGGGCCTCATTATTTCTCAAGAGGATGGTCTTTGTGGTGATCATGCACAAAGGTACATGTCCTGAGTACACACTTCACTTATTCAGTGCTGCACGCCGTCCATGCACACTTCCGGTCCTTTCGCTGTCAACACCAACCTGACAAAAGACAATGAATGACCAGCTTCAATTACAAGGTGTAGAGGTCTGAGATAAACTGGATGTACCTTGAGAATAATAATCTATAGCCTATTATTATATTACTATGTATTATATGGTTGGGTTTTTTATGCTTAGTGAGGGGACAGTGATGTTTATCTTTTAATTAATGGATCTGATCATCTAAACTGTTAAAAACTGATCATAAAAATCAGTTGCAAACACAAGTTGTCTGTGATAATGCAAATTAAAATTGAATTCCAAAGATTTAGCCTGTATTCTCTATGCATTATGAATCACATAGTGATGATATAGACTGCCTACACTACTTATTACATAAACAGAATAAACTTGAAAGTGTGAGTGTGAAAGGAATATATTTTCACATGTTATGTGTAATTTAATATATATATATATATATATATATATATATATATATATATATATATATATATATATATATATATATATATATATATATATATATAGTTAGGTTACATTAAAGTTAGGGTAGGTAAGAATTGGTTAAAAAACCTTTTTTTCCAAATTTGTTTAAACGTTCTTTATATATCAATACATAATTAAAATGTCAGTACTCTGAAAAAGAAAGTATAAAATTTGAGTGTCTGTAGACCTCTCACGACTGTTTTAAAGGGGGGGTGAAACACTCAGTTTCAGTCAATCTCATGTCAATCTTGAGTACCTATAGAGTAGCATTGCATCCTGCATATCTCCGAAAAGTCTTTATTTTTTTTATAATTATATAAGAAAGATGCGCTGTTCCGAGTCTTTCCGAAAAAAGCCGAGCGGGTGGGGGCGTGTCGTGTGAGCGGAGCTAAATAATGACGTGTGCTCGCTGCTGCTATTGTGTTGAGTCGAGTGCGTCGTAAAGCTGTGTCATCCCTAACAGCGGGAAAAAAACTTTATTCAAAATAAAAATATGGCTTTTAATCAGATACAGCCATACATCTATGATCCGGAATCAGACCCAGAGGCTGCAGTTGAACAGGAGCAGCAGCAAAAACGACTAGAGCAGGACGTCTCTATGTGGTACAAGTTATACACTAACTATATAATATGCTTAGCGGCTTGTGTTATTTACATATTTATACTTGAATTATATCGTCGTATTTTTGTCTTTGAAGGTGTACATGTGGGAAGTGCAGTTGTGCACGTGTGTTTGTGTGTTTACGCGTGGTTTGTGTAGACAGTAAGCGGACTGGTTTTGCACGGCAGGCTAAGTTAGTGTTTACATAGAAAGACACGGAATAGTAGCGCATTTGAATGAAGAAGCGTGCTTATTTAGTTCAACATATTTCCCCCCTCTTTGTGTATTGTTGTTTGGAGTGCTTTTACAATACACAAACATAAAAATACACATATAGTGGCCAGCTAAACAAATGTACACGCACTACACATCGCATGCTCCATTGATCAATTAACTATAAGTGATCATGTTTGGGCTACTTGATGAGCATAGGCAAAGACACAGACATTTGAAGCAGTCTTACTCACAGCCTGCGGTTCTAACGTTGGGACCTTTATCGTTGGGACTGCTCCATCCTTCAGCATTAGGCGATTGGAAAATCCGGCATCGAGCTGGGCCTTGTTTATGAAACAGTCGGCACCGAAATGCAGCGAACAGATATAAACATTCGCGCAACTCAGTTGCTGATCCGGAAAAGCAAATTACATCCACTGTTGCCTTAACGCGGGGTTTTTGGGGAATCTGTGCAGGACTGTCTTGGTCTGGCAACCAAAAACGCACTTTTTTGGTGACATTGTAATTGTGCACATCACCTGTGCAGCAGCCTACGAGCCAGCGATTTGATGGGCGTAGCCTGTTACTTTCGCTCTCTCCCTCTCTCTCTCTCACGCGCTTCCGGTAGAATTGTCCGTAAGGCCCATACAAGGAAATTCCGCCCCCATTAACGTCAAAGGGGACGCATGATCTCAAAAAACTTGCCGAAACTTATGACTAACCGGAAGTAGTATTTTTGGCAAAGAAATACTCCCATCAAACGTCCACCTTAACTTTTGAAACTTTGTCTATGTTTAGTATGGGATTCCAAGTCTTTAACAGTGTAAAAAGATCAGTATGCATGAAACAGCATTTCACCCCCCCTTTAAAGACAGCTCATTATTTTCATTCACTCCACCTTCTCCCTTTGGGCTCTTTCCAAAGCCACGCCCCCAAAATACATGAACTCGTCTCACCGACCAATCAGCTGGAAGACGCATCACGTCTGATGCCTAATTAGTACGAGACTTGACACCTGACGTTGTTTTTCCTGAGACCTGAAGTCTTTCAGTGTGAGGCACGATGCCGTTTTGTTTCATAACTGAAGACGTTTGGTCTGAAGCATGATGCCTTTTCATCGTATGACTGAGGTTTGAGGATGTCCTAAAATGAACACCGTACTGTGAGCCGTGTGCATGTAGTGACATCATGTCAGAATCACATGTAATAAAACATCTAACTTTATCAGTAGGAATATAAACAAATAAGATGTCTTTTAGTACTCACTATCAAGCTAGAATACCGATACTGGTAAAGTTTAAAATATATTTCTGTTTAATTCGGTAACATAAGGCAAATCTAAAACGGGTAGCATTGATACATTTGTTTTTTCCAATTTCATCAGTTATACTGTGATGAAGATGAATTTCGTGTAAGATTCATATACTGTGTTTTGCATGTAAGAGTTTCCATGATTGATTAGTAGTAGCTAAAGCTAACTTAGTTTTTTTTTTTTTTTCTGGATGCGGTGTACTAGCTTCTACACATGCATTTTGTTATCTAAAGTTAAATTTTGCGAAATTCAACACGACAGCTATCAACTTGAGCTAAACATACATTGCTTATTTATCATCTCTACCAATGGCTAAGTGTATAATATTGTAACTTTATGCTAAGTAATGTTATGCTATATTAAGCAGCTACATGTGCTAGTGATACATGTTTCATGAAAACATAAACCGAAAAAATGTATAATCAAAATAAAAGATTACCTGTCCAGCAGAAATACAGCCAGCAATGCGTCATTACATCAGCATTGATTGTAAAATGTCACTGGCTCTCCTGTGTTTTGTGACCGATTGCGTCATGCTCTAGAGCAGGGGCTTTCAAACTGGGGTCCGGGGACCCCCAGGGGTCCTCCAGAAACTTCTAAGGGGTCCCCAGAAAATTTCAGAGAATAAAAAGACAAATCAATAATGGATAAAGTCTGTAACAATTTCTAAATGTTTCTCTCATTTGTTGTTGTATAAATACTTTCCAGAATTGAATATGTTTGCATCGCATCGTTCTATCGCCCCATATCTCGCTCACTGGGGTTCTAAGGCAAGAACGTAAACTGCTTGCATACATTTATTGTGAAATTTGCTTATACAAATAAGTTTTATTTGAAAATGTTCTTCAGGTTTATACATCCAATATTAAGTATAGCCAATTTAAGTTGGGAAACAATATGTTGTATTTATAAATGTTACACTTACTATTTATCTAACAGTTTAAATGTTTTTTCTTAGATTAAAATAGATGGATTTTAGGAAGGGGGTCCCTCATAAAGGTTCATCATATTTGGGGGTCCTTGTCATCATAAAGTTTGAAAACCCCTGCTCTAGATTCTTTTGAATTATTTGAATGAGTTTGTTCACGGGGCAGCGGGATCATCATTTCAGCGATTAAAACATCAAGATCAACTCTGTTCTTCACATGAAGACATTGTATGACTTCAAAAGACGTGGAATGCAATATGAGTTAATACTTTTATACTGTTTTGGTCAGATTTTGCAATAAATACTTGTGACTGTACATTTATTTGCCTGCTATGTGTTTTATATTGTTGAGATGTGGGTAGGTTTAGGGTAGGAGTTGGGTTAGTTGCTCCAAAATATATAAGTAGCCTTTAAATATTAATAAAATCATGTCTGATTTTACAAACGCAAAGAATTAAATGCGTCTGTGTATGACGCCAAAGGTTTCTCGTTGAAATGAATGGAGCACCCAGCGCATCGAAAAATGACGGCATGGGGCACCTTTAGCGTCTTCGTTGTGACAAAGAAGGCACTTGACCATGCTTCGGATTTTGATGGCTTGGGAGTGGGAACGGGTTGTGATTCTTACTCGCGTTTGATTTCTTTGTTTATCCAAAGACTTTTTGTGCATTGCCTTTACATATAGGCCTACTGTCTTCCTTTTTTTGCATTGTTTGCCTTCGCTGACTGCAAAACCCGGCACCGTGCATTTTGAATGCTTTTGCTCTTCCTAGGGGTGCGCGCATGTGTGGGCAGAACCTGTAGCGAAAGCGGTGGTTGCCATGGTAGCGAGAGAGAGAGTGACAGTCTCCCAAGCCAATCATTTGTTTCGCCCCGAACGAAAATAATGAGCAGTGTTTATTGCAGATTAAAAAGTCTAGAGTCACTTGAGTACTTACATTTTAATTATGTATTGCCATATAAAGAAAGTTTAAACAAATTTGGACAAAAGTGTTTAGATCATTCCTACCTACTCTACCTTTAAATGCCTTTATTTTAACTTACAATAGTGTTTTTGACCCATGCATGCACTTAAGTAGGACTTGTGTACATCTTTATGTGTTATTTCATAATTACTTCTATTGCTATTGAAATAAATGTAGGCCAACTGACAAGCCATGATAAACTAAAATATGCTTTGATGTAATTTCTATTGAAACCTGTGTCATGTATTTATTTGTGATTACACATTTGTAATGGTGAAGCTGAATTTAGAACATTTAAAATATATTAACTTTAAATTAAATTTGACATAACACACTACAGTTAAAATGATAACTTTACATATATGTTGTTACTTAATTAAAATTATAGTCATTTAAATTCTTTAAACAGAAGATTATTAAAACATGATTAAAAATGTGAAACATTTCATTCGATTGATTTAGTGTGCTTAGACAAAATCATGAAAGTGTATGCTCTTCTATTCATTGATTTCATTATGATTAGCAAGAACAGTTATTTTTTTATATATTATTTTACATTTTGAAGTACAAAAACTGTGCACAATCAATACAAGTAAGCTAACTTTTTCACAATGGTATAAAGTTTTTACACACAATGATGGAAACCTGTTATTTTTAATATTCTGAATAACTATTGTTTAACTATTGTAATTTTATTGTATTTTTTTTTTTTTTTTTTTTAAAGGCTTGCATATACACTGTTGCATTTGTTCAAGCAAGAATTTACTCCAAAGATCAAGCCTGTTTGGATAATAAATGACATGCAATGATGTTGATGTTGGTAGGGTGGTGATGTGTTGTGTTGTTCCAGGGTGGCGGTGGGGGAAGGGACAGAGTTGAATGGCCCAACGGGCCTCCCACCCCTAATACTCACAAGAGAGGGTCAACAATGTGGAGGTTGTTGGGTGTTGTAGTTCTATTGCTGAGCTAAATTGTGCAATTATTAAAACTAATGGCGTGTTTACAAAATAAAACATATTCACTGCATTGTCTGATAATATTGACACTGCCTGGCTGAATCTGTTTCCATATATATCTGTTATTGTAAGGTTTTATTTTCAACCAATAAGCGCAAAAGAACTACAAGTTCCATTATGCGTCCTAGGTGTGTGCGCATGCGCAGTAGTTGAGGACGTGTGGATCTGCTAGCCATGAATGGGGTGGTGGAGACGAGGGTCTGTGGATTTTATCCAGATGCTAAAATTAATGTTTCTACCTCAATGGAGTTATTTTTATCGTAACTTTTGGCACAAATACACACGGCTGCCTTTTAAATGATTCACGTGAGACAATCGCATTCGGCGTAACAGTTCTGTTGTTTTCATCGCGTGGCTCGAAGCAAATCACCGTTTCGGTTGTTTTCTATTAAACATGCCTGGAAACAAGTCGTCGCTGATACAGAAGATAGCGAGCCAGGCTTCTGTGACCTTTACAAACTGCTCTTCCTCTGCCATTGGCGACAATAAGGTGTTTTTAGAGCAGCAGGCAGGGTTGGTCACCCTGCTGTCCGACATCAGGGCTGCGGATCTGAAGATTGCGCCACCGAAGAAAGTCTCCATATCCTCCACACAGTCCTCAGCAGTCCCACCGGTCACATACATGCACATCTGTGAGACTGATGTCTTCAGCATGGGAGTTTTTCTGCTGAAGTCTGGGGCTTCCATCCCTCTGCATGACCACCCTGGGATGAATGGCATGCTGAAGGTCCTATATGGCAAGGTCAATATAAGGTGTTATGACAAGTTGGATAAAGCTGTTGGTGCTGAGGGTGAAACTGAGAGGCAGTTTGAGCCACCACTATTGCCTTTCCAGAGGGATAATGTGAGGAGAGCTACGCTGAGGTCTTCCGGACAGTATTCTGAGCAAAGCGGCCCTTGCATCTTGACCCCTCTCAAAGACAACCTTCATGAGATTGATGCAGTGGATGGACCAGCTGCGTTTCTTGATATATTGGCACCACCTTATGACCCTGACGACGGGAGAGATTGTCACTACTACAAAGTTTTACAAACTGCTGGCAAAAAGTCAGAGCAGAGCGGTGAAGATGAAACTTGGCTTTTAGAGATCCCCCAACCAGATGATTTCTGGTGCGGGGGGGAGCCTTACCCAGGTCCTGAAGCTTCGGTGTAGAGAGATGAACACTGGAATGGACTTGTAGCCACTGTCCTTGCTCTAACTCAGATGTGTAAAAAATCGTTTTTTGTTTTTTTTCTTGGGACTGCAAACACCACTACGTGATTTTATATGTCCATTCCAAGCCTATGCGTCCCATAGGCTACATCAACTCTTTGTGGCCTTGCCTGTGAATAATGAATGTATACATGAAAAGCATTTACTCTTGTATAAGTGCACACTATATATATATATATATACATTTTAATTTATTTTAAAAGACACTAATTCTTATGTACTGTTTATATTTTTACTGTTAAAATACTATTAAAATGATTGTAAATCATTTAGACTTTGTCTTCAAGAATTTTTTTTTTTTTTTGTGCATCGCGCATTCTTACGTTATTCTTTTGGGCTCATTAATTTGTCATTAAACAGACTTCGGTAACACTATATTACAGTGTCCCTGTTACACATTTTACATGTAGTTACTATAGTAATATTATAGTTACTATATAGTTGTACAATATTATGTGTAACTACAAATAATATTGTAGTTACTATATAGTAATATAGCATGCAACTAATTACATGTGACCCTGGACCACAAAACCAGTCTAAGTCGCACTGGTATATTTGTGTCAGTAGCCAACAATACATTGTATCGGTCAAAATGATTGATTTTTCTTTTCTTCTAAAATCATGAGGATATTAAGTAAAGATCATGAAGATATTTTGTACATTTCCTACTGTAAATACATTAAAAAATGTATTATTAGTAGTAATATTCATTGCTAAGGGCTTCATTTGGAAAGGCGCTTTTAATAATAATAACAATAATAGATTTTATTTATAACACTTTTCTTTCCTAAGAATCTCAAATTGCAAAAACAATTTTTTTGATTTTGCACCCTCAGATTGTGTCTTGGGCTCTCGGCCACATATTTTCCTATCCTAACAAACCATACATCAATGGAAAGCTTTTTGTTCAGTTTTCAGATTATATATAAATATCAATGTCCAAAAATTGTCCTTTATGACTGGTTTTGTGGTCTAGGGTCATGTAGTAGTTACTATTACTTGGTGCCTAATTGTGTAATTACACTGTAACAAAAACACCTTAAAACAAAGGGTTACACTTTATTTTAAGATGTCATTCTTACAGTGTAATTATATATTTAAGTACTTAGTAATATTAATTAACTGCATACTATAGGGTTATGGTAGGATTAGGGTTTGGTTGAGGGTTAGTTGCATGTATTTATACATAATTTACTGTTATTAGCAAGTACATGTAACAAAGACATTGTAAAATAAAGTGTTACCGACATTTCTTTGTATAAAAAAGTCCTCTGTTACACTTATACTTGAATGTAGTACTACAGAACATGCATCATTTGCCTATCTCAAGTTTGATTAAACAATAATTAACTTGACCCTGCATAACAGTTTTCAACTGCATACGAGAAACGTTAATAAGATGACGAGAGGAAAGTGGGAAGGTAAAAATTCTTATCTTCTCATCTAAATGAGATAAAATGCTTTGCTTAGTTTTGTTATCACTAATGATAACGCTTCTGTAAATTTGGAATAGGTTGTGTCCCATAGTTGAATAAAAGTCAGACTTTCAGTGTGAATGTTAGCAGACATATTAATGTCTAATGCGGCATCATGTTTCCCACACATTGTCTGTGACCTTAGCGTACGAGGCAGGCATGTGTCTCGGGCCTAAAAGTAATCGTTTATTTATTTTTATTTTTTCAGAAAATGTATTCTTAAAGCATGTTCATGTTGGACATTGTCCTTTCCTGCAACCCCTAAGGGCTTTTTTTCTTGGCCTGGCTCTGTGAACTGAACAGAAAGTAATCAGATGATCCTTTGTTAAGCTCAGCTTATGTTCAGTGCTGTTTGTTTGTGAAGTTCACTTGATTAAATCTATACATCAATTAGCATTTAAGTCTCTCCGTCAGTGAAAAGAGAGCTCATGGACTGTTTGTCTAGACTGGAAATATAACGTTAGTAAAATAAAATTAATTATTTGCTTATAAATGCAGCTCTTTTTAGTATTAATCAGCCTCTTATCAAACTTTACTTTTAGTTACAATCCCAAAATACACATTGCTAATATTGGCAACATGTATCATGTAGCTGTGATGTAAATATGGGGTTGTCCCAGCACTAAATGTGGGGGTTGGGATACCTCCAACCACATAAAACCACAGAGGTTCATACAGTGGCAACAATTATTTGTCATTTTTTTCAGTGTCGTTTCTCAATAATCATACCATAGACACTGTAAAGAGCGGTCATGGCATATTGTGTTTTTGTGTCAAATCAGTAAATTCATAGACCACAGTGTGTCATTTTGTCCACCTTAAACATATAAAGTGAGGGACTGTGAATATTCACACCCTTTGTGCATTTGTAAACAACTGTGTGGGAGCCTTATGAGACCATGAGTCAGAGCTCAGTGATGCCAAAACGGGAATGTCCCTATACAAGTCTACTTCACTTTTTCCTTTTACACCCCTTTATCTCTAGTAAAAATCAGACAGTTAAACAAAAAGTCACAATCCATGTTTTGTTTATTATTTTCATGTTGAAAAAGTAGGACATTACTGACCTGCATTAGTCACAAATACATTTATATCAGTCAGAACAACCACAGAACAAACGTCAAATCGCTATGAGTTCAGCTATATACAATTCTTGTTTAAGCACAAATGCAACACTTTTAACACGAAACAGTTTGTACAAAAATATATCTTCAAAAACTTTCATATTAAAGGATAATGTACAATTTAATTCAAGCCTTCTGGTGTATGTACAAGATGAACGGACAAAAGGCACGACGATGGGAGAAAATAGTGATGTTAGACACCCTTTGACACTTCAAAGTTTAGTTAAAATGAACGGTTTTTTTTGTGTATTGTTTTCCCTCAACTTTCCACCTTTTATCTAAGACACAATTCTCCCACGTGCTATTTAAGGTTATTTTTTTAATTAAATTAATTGGCCTAAATATTCAAACAAAGTGCGTTTGGTCAGTCAGCATGCGACTGAGGCAAAAAGAAAACGAACCTCGCACCACCTTCAAAAGTGCGCACAATTATTGTGTCCATATATCGATTTGGCACTGTGGTTTGATTTCACAACATCAGTCCACCCAGTTTTAATATGTTACGACTGGTGCATTATTATTGTCATTATATTGCCTACATAGTGTTGGATATTGCACAGTCCAGTTGAAAGTTTACTGGCTTGAACCGGACGAGCAGATGCCCGTGGCGACGCCTCGCTCTGAGCTGGACACACCAGCGGACGAAGAGGATGATTTTCGCTCCTTCTGTCGCAGGTGGATTTTGGTGTGTCTCTTTCTCTCGTCGCTCCGCGCGAACTTTCTCCCGCAAAAGTCGCAGGCGAACGGTTTCTCTCCGGTGTGCGTGCGGATGTGGGTCGTCAGGTGGTCGCTTCGACTAAAGTTCCTCATGCATATCCGACACTGGAAGGGTTTGTGCCCGGTGTGGATGCGGATGTGTCTAGTGAGCTCGTCGGACCGGGAGAAGCGCCTGTCGCAGCCCTCCGCCGGGCAGGGGTATGGACGCTCGTGCACAGGGGTCTTGCTGGGTCGGTTGGGGTATTTCCTCGGGCGCAGGATCGGCCTGAGGGGCAAATTCTGCGGGCTGTAGGCTGTGGGTAGCCGGGGTCCGTCAGATACCGGTCCCCCCAGTGTGAAGTTCCTGATAGTGTTCAGGGGGGTCAAAGGAGGTGGGACTCTGAAAGAGTCCAGCGGGCATGAGAACGGTTTGCGGTCGGGCATTGACTGCATGTCCCTCTGGCACGGGGGCTGGAAAAAGCCGGCATAGTCCGGGATGATAGGGAACAGCCCGGAGTCTGTGTTTGGTTTTGGAGATGAGTAGGATGGCGGAGGGTAGGAGATCGGACAGGTGGAGGTGGAGAGAAATGCGGATGGGTCTTGATACACCTCTCCGCATCCAGAGTAGGGCGGTGGGGGGGAGTATATGTGCTCCATGTCTGCCTGGTTCTGCGCCATGGTGCAGCTGAGAGTGCTGGAGAAGTGGCTGGGGGACACTGAGGATGCAGGTGACGAGGATGCTGAGGATGGCTGGGTCATGCCCAGGATCCCCGCGCTCACGATGTTGATCACGCCCTCTGGGTTCCAGTTTCCTGGGTACTGGGAGTCGATGGAAAACTTTCCCATGTAGGTGAAAGTTTGGTTGCGAGGGCCAGTTGGTTGCGCGAAGCTGCTGGAATAGGCTAAATCGAGGGAGCGCTTATCCGTGCTCATATCCCCGCCAATCAAGCCATCTGCAAAAAACAAATGCACATAAAACCAAAGTTTAGATACACGTGGAAAAAGTCTGTCTTATGGATCATGCAACTATCGGATGCAAAGCGCGTAGCTTTTGCGCACACTTGTACGCACACAGTAAAAAGCTTTGTTTGTAATAATTTCTGTACCCGTTTTCTTTTCTTTTTTTGGAACTAGTCAAACATAAGCAAGCAAATGCACGTTTCCAGTTTTTTCCCCTTCTTCTACAAAGTAGACACATGTTTTAATTCCCTTTGAATGCACTAAGATGCGAACGATATATCAACACAGGGAGCACGTGAGGATGCAAGCAGTTGAGATGCGCCAATCGTTCTTACCTCCAGAGTTGATCTGCTCGTAATGTCCTCCTAAATCACCGTTTGGAAATATAGTCACAGATGCTGGCAGTGATGTAGCGAGCTCGTCCACTGAGTAGATGCTTTCGACAAGCGGGTGCACAAAGCCACCCAGGGTTACAGGGGCTTTCTCCAAAGTTTTAGCTGTCATCATGAAGTCCTAAGAAGCACTGGTTCAGATGTTCACAAAACGTTTTGTGCCTGTGTGAACGCTCGCTCAAAACGTTACATGTGGAAAGCTGTCAGTAAACTCTGGTGGGTTAGCGTTCACTGTGATGCCATCTGACGGCTCTGTGTTGTTGAATGACAGATCCTTGTGGAGCTTCTAGTGGTAGTATGTATTTATGGTGAGTCTATCAATGTGTCGTTACGTCACTGACCATTTAAGGACTGGATGGCAAAAGAAAAGGAGCGCTGCGCGATCTGATTGGTTGTAGACTGCGTGACGCGTTGAGGTAATACTTGTCAATGGAGAATCCTCTCTGTACAGCCGCTCATGCTTAAAAAGCAATATGCGCGGAGGGAAAACGAACAAAGTATGTTGCTGGTTGCTTTAAAATATGTGTAGATAGCTAAAACAATACCATAAGTAAGGCATACGCTTGCTAAAAAATAATCCCAAGTGGAAAAATATATTCCGTTTTGATACAACGCATCATTCTCAATCAGGAATTCCGGTTCAATTTCACGCCATAAATGGTTTTATCCGGTTAACATCTACACCCCTTCGTCCATTTATGGAGCATATTCCGGAAATTGAGTATCGGAAACTCGCGAGTGTTGCCGAGCAAAGAGACGCGGCTCAACAACCACAATCAAATGAGCGACACAATCACGGAATTTCTACCTTTGCTTCAGCACAGTCGGAAAGTGCGCTATTTGAATAGACCCCGTGTTTTTGGAAAGAGGGAAACGTTTTTAGTACTGGCGTTCTATAATTAGAATGCTACTGGAAAGTAAATATAGAATCTATGTTTATAATAATGCAACTAAAAGTTATTTTATGCTAATAGGCTGTTGTTGTTTTTGTGTCTTCTGGTGGCGCTAAAGCGTTCATAGTGAATTTGATAAAAACAGCATGAGAATTCCTGGCTCTTACCATTTTTTTCACTGCTTTGTTTTTAATATTATAGCCCAGGCTAGACCTAAACATTAACCTACACATGCATAATTTTGCCTAATTCAGCACTTACTCTTAAACGCAAGAAACTAAAACTTTCCAAATGTAAATGCCTGTATACGTAAATAGAAATGCTTTCCGATGTGAGGTTTAAAGATGCGACCAAATAAAAAGATGATAGAAGTGAATTCCCCCCGTGGGTTTTAGAAACTGCTCTTAGTAAGACATACGGGGGAGGAGGGAGCTGAGGTCGGAATTTCAGCCAATGATTTTAGGCTACTCTATTACAGAATCAATTCATATTAAATACACGCAGCCTACAAAAATGACCTACATCTAACCATTTGAGTGAATTGAGCTTGTGGAAATATAGACAAGTGATCGGTATTGTAGGCTAATTTAACAGCTTTCACCTAAAATCACCTTTAGAATGCTGACTTTGGTTATATTTTGGGACATATGTGGTGCATCACGTAGCCAAATGTCATATAATATTAACCAATTATAAATAATTTTTTGTTTCCCAAACTCATATTTGCCTTGAAGAAATCCACATAACATCAAAAGGAGCAATCGCTCATGAATATTCAATTGAAATTGCTGCCGCGCGCGCTCAGTGGATTGAAGTCCTCGCGCCGAGTCTGTCTCAATTATCACACATGCCGTGGTTATAGTCAAGTCACTACTCGACTTCTTTCTGAGTTATGACTGTTGGAATGCTCGTTCAAGTGTATGTGTGTTTTCAGGGCATATATGTTCCTCTCTGGAAAAACTCTTGAACATCCCACACAGCGCGCAGACGGCCGGTATGACTGTACGTATGGTCGCACGTCTAAACATTTTGACACCATTTACAGTTGGCTATTTCAGTATAAAATGCTTGTTATCTGAAGCAAAACCAGTTCTAGGGAGACACGGATTTTAAAAGCAAATATTAACAATATCCAGAGATTTCCTTCAGCCTTGTCGCATTTTGTAAACATTAGGCCTAAACCAGAACATGAAAAGCCTGATGGGATTAGGCCTATAGCCTACGTAAATTAGAGTGTTTTTATTTGTCCGCGCTTGTGCGTGCGTGTGTGTGTGTGTAAATAACTTTTTTTTAAACTATATAAATTATATATATATATATATATATATATATATATATATATATATATATATATATATATATAGCTTATTAATTTAAAATATTGTATAAAATAATATGTAATTTAGGCTTCTTGTTACTGTAGCTAAATATAAATAAATATGTTACACGACCTGCGTGGGTTATGTCATAGCCTATAAAATGGACAGGGGGCAGTATATGTCCCTTTACCGCGGACTGACACTTCACTGCTTCATTTAAGAGGTAGAAATAGCTCTCCTTTTTAAACTTTTACTCTTAAATGAATAACTGATAGATGTAGGCTAAATGAACCCATTAGCATTTAGTTCTTCCTGTCGTCAAAAGAACATATGGGGCTCTGTAAAAGTAGCATGCCCAAAACAGTTATTTTTAATAAAGCACAATTTATATTGTTTATTATGCAAGTAGAAAAAGATCCAATTCAACCCACCCTTCACGCTTCACTCTTCGCACTTCATATATTCTCATATTCTTTGCATTTACAATGATTTTTATCACGTTCGTCTCATTTCACAATCATATAATTACAATAATATAAAATATAGCATTAAATATAAAATATAAATAATTGTCTTTTTATTTATACATGTGTTTACCTCCAAGTGCAACTTTCACTGTAAAATCATTGTTGAGATCTTTATGAGAGATTTTCAAATGCAAAACTGCTAGAATCATTTGAGAAAAGTATTATTGCTTATTGTCAGAGAGTGTTTAATGCCAGTGATAATTGCATTTTCCAAAAAATAATTAATAATAATAATAAAATAAACAGAGAGGAGTGTTATTTAGGGTCAGAGCTTAATCCTCATTTTTGAAGAGCAGCTCATTAGCAATTTGCAAATGATTTCAGCATTTTATTTGTTCTTTAAGCATGACAGAAGCTTGAATGGGAGTCTAAATCGGCCCGCACACAGGAAACCTCAGTTCACACCCCCAGGATTTGATAGTACAATGAAAATCCCCAAAGCTTCCTGTTGTCCATCAATCACGTATATATTTTTAGAGCCACCCATACAAGCTCTGGTTATTTTTGAGAAGGTGTTGCTGTCATCATAAGCATGGCTTGAGAACAGTTTGTGATCTCATAACGCCATCAGAATGTCACAATTACTGAATGAATTAGAAATGGAGCCATCTGTTGCCACTGCATTCACTTATCACTGACACTACGGTACTGAGATGCTATAGTATATAAACCAGAGATTCCGAACCCTTTTTTTAAATGACTACCACTGACCAGTGAAAAAATGCATAGAAAGTCTTATTAGGCTAACTTTTTTATACCGCCCCCACGGCTGTCACGGGTCTAAACTGAGAGGAAACTTTCAGGGCTGTTTATCGGCTTTAGTGGGTAATGATTTAATAAGGGCCCCATGCGTCTGTAACCTGTCTGAGGTCCCCTCTAGTCCACACGGCCTGCTCTGAATCTTTTATCGCCGCTGTCGCTCAAGCAGGCAATTAGTAAAGAGGTTGTGTCGTCATAATGACATCTCAGTAGATATTGACTGGAGTGCGTCCCCGCAAATCACCCTAAACGCTCAATAGCGAGGCAGGGCCAGCAACACGCCACAGTTACATTATCACCCGCAGACGTTTAGTGCCGAACAGCTTTGCGTGTTTGTCAGGCGCGCCGGTGCTTTCCTCGCCCCGTGAATAAAGACTACAGCGAGTAATGTGACAGACCGTGGCCAGACTGATTACAGGGACGTGTCAGCCGCTGTTAATGGGGGAAGCCCTTTAAACAATGTCTCGGTTCTGAGCCTGAACACCCATAATGAGGAGGTAATGAACCTGGTCCTGTTTCTACCGGCTGTATTAATTGCGAAGGGCATCGGCTTCCTTCAACCGCTCTGCAAGGCAATAAGAATTTGCTTTGAGATGAAGATCTTGTAGATCAGTGGTGGATATGCATGTGCATAATGCATGGAAAATAAATCCACCCTACTCTCCCTCATCAACAACTGCTATGATATAAACTTCACTGTAAGCGGTTAATTGTGGCTGTATGACAGCTCGAGAAAGAAGCCACGCTCGACACAAAAGCACTCAAGTCTGCACAGAACAGCGACAATCTTTGCCACTGATTGCCGCATCTGAATGCTTCACATTTTCAGGGATTCTTGTGTCCTCCCCCACAAACGAAAGAAGGAAACTTCTTCAGATGCATGTGTCTTTTGTTGTACGCCTACAGATGCAAAAATGTTTGCACACTGTGCAGAAGTGGCCCGCTTTGGCAGAGCGTGCCGGGTCTGCCGAATGCCCATTGGCAGCTGGGATCTGGCTGTCCCTGCTGGGAATGATGGTCTCAATGTAATGGACACCCACACATGGCAGCCACTGAATTCAAGCGCTTTCTTTCTTGCATGTGCTCGGGGTCTCCTGGGGTCAAATGACTCCTGCACATCGAGGAGACATAGATTGACATCCTTCTGCATCAGCCTTTGCATTGTTTTTTTTATGTTAGTTTCATTGTTCTCTATTACTCATCAAGTTATCCATGAGATCAGCAAACACAACAAAAGGCTTTGTGATATAACTGTACTCACAAATTGAGTAAATAGGGCAGTTTATTACTTCACTAGTATTACGGTTAACTTTCTATAGGCATAACAATGATATTTAAAAAAATCTATCTATCTATCTATCTATCTATCTATCTATCTATCTATCTATCTATCTATCTATCTATCTATCTATCTATCTATCTATCTATCCATCCATCCATCCATCCATCCATCCATCCATCCATCCATCCATCCATCCATCCATCCATCCATCCATCCATCCATCCATCCATCCATCCATCCATCCATCCATCCATCTATCTATCTATCTATCTATCTATCTATCTATCTATCTATCTATCTATCTATCTATCTATCTATCTATCTATCTATCTGTATCATACAATGTAATTTGAAACAATGAAATATGTCATTTTATTTCCAGTAGCTCAAGGGAAAGAAAGAAAGAAAGTAAGAAAAGGGGAAACAGGACAATTTACAAATCTGCTCCAGGACAGGAACGTCTCTCCAAACGGGTCAGGCATATGACAATACACCATAAAGCAAGCTGTCAAGTTACGCCCACAAAATTCAGATGAGGTTTGTGGAAGAGGGGTGAATGGACACAAACCTGCTCTAGAGCCAGCTGAGATCTAAAGACCAGCCGTGGGAGACTCCGCACAACATGAATTGTTCTTTTTGCCGAGTAGGAGGCCGTTTTTCTTAGTGAATTTGTGTAGGTGTTACTTTTCTATAGATGCTCACCTTCAAAGGACTTTTTCGTTTGTGCTATTGGTATTGGCGAGCTTAGTGATCATTGTTCTATCTGTTTTTTGGTTATAATAATCTGTTTGCATTTCCTATTTATGTACAAGAGCCTGACTGAGGATTAATGAGATGATATTCCACAGCCTTTAGAGAAAGCAATGTGCTTGGAAGATGTGAATGCCTTTAAATATTTTAGATGAAAATATCCCGAGTTTTTAATTCCTAAATATTTGACCGAAAATTTATCTAAACAAAAATCATGTTAAATTTGATTCTAGCAACAACAACAACAACAAAACAAATAGTTTTGACTTAATAATATTTGAAACAGTTCTTCTAAAAAATGCTTTTAACATGATTTTTTTTAGGGTCTAATTACATGCATTTTATTCTAATTTGACATTTTTTTGTAGGACAACACACCATCAAGTCAATTTTGTTACACTCAGATAACATAATTGCTCACAGAAATGGTCAAGAGCAATAATACCTTTCCGTAAAAAAGTTTTGCCGTGGTATTTGATAATATCCCATTATCCACATTATCTAAATGAAGGTCTCTGCTCACAGAGACAAGTACTGTACACCCACAGGTTCAACATCATGCAGCATTACAGTGCATTAAAGTGCACACACACATGCTCAAACACACGAAGAAACATTGGTGATGGTGAACGCTATACTCACATTATCAGTGCAGCATGGAGAGTGGCTCTTTGTGACTTCCCATCATATGAGTGGGCTCCTCCAAGAGCTTCACACGGCTCCAATAGCAACACAGCGCTCCACACACACTCCTGGGATAGCTGGTGCTCCTCATGCAAACTGATCTGGTTTCAAACTGATAGCCTATATTCTGCCATGTGGCTATATGAGGTGCTGTCTTACTCTCTCGCGCACTGGTTTATGGGGGTGTAACAATGTGGAAGAAGGAAACTCAAGACAATGGTTGGACTTTATGTGTATCCTACATCTTTGACATTGAAATTGTCATGGTAATGTCAGAGGTGCTTTGATGGACAGAGTCGTGGGTTCTGGTGTCATTCAGACATCTTGCTTAGAGGGTGCAGTGCAGTCATGCGTGCAATGCACATGTTCATTAACTGTTCTTATGCAGTGAATCAGATAAGCCACAAAACAGTGATTGTCTTCCTATTTACATACAAAGCTAAATTACTTTTGTTATTACTTAAAGATTTGGACACACCCCTAAACACACCGTATTAAACTTAGAAACTCATTATGGACCTATTAAAAAGAGGCAGTCGTATTTAGGGATCAGATTTGTAGACCTACAGGGGGAGTCATATTTAGGGATCAGATTCTCATGAGAAAACAGAAGTATTTCATAAGATTAGTATGAAAAGGCATGTTTGAATAATGCAAACAGACGAATGAGATTTCTAATTTAGCTAACAATTCAACCCAATATACTTATCCCCATGTTACTGTGAAGGAATTTCACATGAAGTTGGATCATCTTGCAACTTTATATATAGGATCGTTGCCTTTAAGTTACCATTGTTAAAGCGATAAGTGCATTGATACCTTTGAATAAAAAGAGAACTAAAATTGGGCTCGTCTTTTTGTACCACAAAGCAATATTCATAATCAAAATGTTGCCAGTCTCATATCGATGCTGGTTCTGTTCTGATCCATTCTTAGAGCACCGTCCTACTGGGGCAGCAGGTCACATCCCAACACAAGCTTCATTATTACTAATTACACCCGGTCCATCATTGACTTTTGCCTTCCCTATTAGCAACATCAGCCATTAACACTAATGTTCTGTTTAACACTGAAGATGCGAGAGTTTCTCCTGCTCCCTGGGACTGACTGTAGCATAATGGGTGAACACTCTGAGCCTCTTTACTCTTAAATTCATACAATACAGAGAGCCCGTTAATTTCAAAAGTTTCTGATAAACTGGTGAAAATGACTGTGGATGACATGTTTCTAGAATCTAGAAATACTGTAGGTTTCATGTAATCTTAAGAAGTTATACAAGTAAACATATTCTTAGTATTTATATTGAATTAAATAAACAAGACTAAAACCATTCTCTGTTCTGCTAATTCAAACAAGCACACCACTGTTATTACTATGGTATGCACATGTAACGTGTAATAAGGACACTAAAATAACATGTTACCAAATCTATTTATGCTGGCTAATATTCAGTCTGTCAATATCTCCTGTTTGTAAAGACAAAATGAAAAGTCTGTCTTAATTTACTCACCACAGCAACACACAACCCAATGGTATTTGGCGCCAATGACATCAAGCCTGGCATGACATTTGAACAGAACTTAACAGTACTTTAACAGTAACCAGTGGTTACACTTTATTTTGATGGTACCCTTTAAATATTCTAAGTAATGTTGCACCAACTCTAGACTTAGGGTTAGTAGAATAAGTTGACATGTACTTGAAAATATACTAATAGTAGAATTCCTGTGGGGTTAGCACATATTATGACCGTCTACTAATACTCCAATGACTAGTTAACATGTAGGTGCAACGTTTCTTATAGAGAAGAGAATGTCTAAAGGGGTCCGTCAAAATAAAATGTTACTTAACCTGTTCCTCACTAAAAAATATTCATAAGACTTGGACAACAGTGCACAAATTCTATGGACTACATCAAAAATAACATCATGGTGCTTTTTTTGTCATTTAGGAGCTTGACACTGTCACTACTTTAAAAAAAAAAAATGCATTACATCATTGTGTTACTCCCTAAATAAGTAACTATCTGTGTACTTAGTTAATTTTTTATGGAAAGAAATGTGCCTTGCGCATTGCTTTTTCTCTACTGGGCTATGGGATTGCTTGTTTGATTTTAAATAACAAAAAATATTTCTTTGCAAACATGAAGGCACTTTTACACCAAAGGAATGGCTGAATGAAATACAAATTCACGCCTGTACAATTGAGGTGTCACGTGGGTTCAGATGAAGATGAAAAAAAGGTTCCAAAATGCAGTATATAGTTACAAAACAAACTCGAATAATCCTCTACGACAAGCAGGTACCGTGCAGCAAGACATAGACAATACCAGACAATGAAGTGAGCACACTTAAAAACACAGTGATGATGAGACAATGACAAACAGCTGTGATGGTTAATGAGTGTTCATGACAACAGATCGATGGCGGGAAAGTAGAACAAAGGAAACGTGACACAGGTGACTGACGAATGCAAAAGTCCATGAAAACGAAACTCAACTCACAGATAGTGACACGAGGGTGCAGCTCAAACAAAGCTTTCAGCAGCGCTTCCATCCTGGATCGCAGAAAAATAGGACCAGGAGAATAAAATTCAAGACTTTTAAACAATAATAATAATAAAAAACATGTTTAACTAAAGTATTTTTTGCTTATTATGGTTAAATTAGACCATCAGCAGCAAAGACATTGGTTAATAAAGTGAGATTAAATACATAAAGTATATTTGTGTAATTTTATATTTAATTTTACATTATGCAGATTTCCATAATATTCAGTGTTTGCATTTGACTGCTCATTTTGAGTAATTAGTGAATCTGTTTTTGTGCAAGTGAGACGAGTGAATGTGTTAGTCTAGAACTACAATAGCATCATGGTCACACAGTGCACACAACGCCTCTGAGCTTACTCACCATTTCTCTCAACATGGGGACAGGAGAGCTGTCTGTAAATAAATAGGAAAACAAAGTGACTTGAGTAACTCATTTTAAAGAAAAAATATTTTGGTGTAAATTTATAACCAATGCGCTACTTTACTAGTTACTTGAAAAAAGTAATCTGATTGTGTTTATTGTGTTACTTATAATGTCATGGTACACAATAAAATCGAATTTAAAAAAAATCTTACTTAAAAAAAGTCATGCAAACCGATTGCCTTAAAAAACAAGTAAAGTAAAATAGGAATAGTATTTTGTGCTAAGAAATGCTTAGTTTGTATAGTTCACTTTTTTATACACAGTTTTATTAACTAAAAAAAGAACTGTAGCGAGAACTAGATCTTTCACTTTAGGTTTACTCTTTACTTAGTATAGCTACCATTGTTGTGTTTTGTACGCTGAATGTTGAAGTCTGTATGTGACTCAAGCATGGGACTGCAGGGTTATTGTTACAAATATATGTAATATCAGCAAATATAATTTTATCAACCAAATTAAAAGTTTCATAGGTGTTTATGACATAATCATAAGTGATAGAATTATAAACGGTCATTATATGACATAAAGCAAGATATTATAGGTTCATTTTAAAAGGTGACCTTAATTTCTGACTAGTTATATGATAATTAACTATAGATAAGTTTTCAGTCAGAAGCTAAGTCAACTTTTAAAAGCAACCTATTTATTACTTACTGTATCTTCCTTTCAAATAACTGTGGAAGAATAAATAGGAAGAGCGTTATAATAAAATGAATGTTCCAAGCGCCCAATCAAAGGGAATCAGCATAATGGTGAGGGGTTTTTTGTTTAGTTTTTTGTGCCTGACAAAACGGCCCAATTAATTCATCTTAACTTGGTTTTTCTGAGTAAACAAGGAATAGGATGTGAATAGTACAGATTACTAGATTTTTACTATTAAGTTAAGAGTTAACTAAAAAGTGTAAGTTAGAATCCCGGTTGGAATTTACAGTGATATATGGACAACATCTGTGTGGTGTTCTTGCGGGGGAAGGGATTGAAACAAGGGTGAGTAAATGATGACAGACTTTTCATTTTGTTTTTAAAAACAAGAAATATTGACTGACTGAATATTAGCCAGCATAAACAGATTTGGTAACATGTTATTTTAGTGTCCTTGTTACACGTTACATGTGCGTACCATATTAATAACAGTGCATTATGCATAATTACATTCAACTAACCCTAAATTAAAAATTATAGTAAGCACATGTAGTTAATAAATATTACCCAGTACTTAACTGTATGATTGCACTGTTAGGACACCTTAAAATGATGTGTAACCAAAGATTCATATAATAATATGTTTATATATTAAAAATCAGTTTTTGTTCCTTTTGTTCCTTCATATTTTCTTCTCAGTCATGTGTTGGATTTAAACAAAACAACCACATTATTAGCAACACTGCATAAAATATCGTAAAAGCATCATAACTAAAACAAATCCATGCAATTGGAAACTTAAAGTGTGAGGCAATACAAAGCTGCACAACATTTTAGGTGTGTGTGGGGAGCAGCGTGAACGTATACAGCACAGAAAATTAAGCAAATGGCATCATTATAAGCGTTCATCTTGGCTTGCGAGGGGTGCGGGAGATGATGGGGTGTCTGTGTCTTCAGCGGTCTCAACAGACAGAGCTGCATGTCAGGCGCTGGTAACAAATGGTTCTGCTAAATCAATCTTTAATTTGATGCCAGCCTTTTGCTAATGGAGAGTCTTGTTAGAGTCTTAGCCTTTTGTCGGCTCAGTCAAAGTTTAGCCATTATGCAGCAGATCCATCATTTCTAGATGTGGTCAGTAATGAATTGTGTGCATCAGCATCATTAGAGGTTTATGAACCAAAAGCTTCCACCTATTAAATGGAGCTATTAAAGACCCTCTTAATGTTCACCCTGTTTAATGGTGAGAAATAGACTAAAGCAGTCACGGGAGAAAAATTAGTTGATTTTGATTCATTAGATGTACACTCATTTATGTGATCCTGAGTGATTGCTTCCTAATATACTGTTTCCCACCAAAACAACAAAAGGACATAATGTCTTCATCATGAAAATCATCTTATTTAAGATTTGAACTTGTTCGTGAGATTTCACATGGGACCAACCGTCTTGCACAAATACAAAAAATAATTCTAGACATTGATCAATTCATATTATTGAACATAAAAGGCATAATTCCTTTGAACTTATGTGTGATGTGTTTCTTCTCTGATTCACACACTAGCACATAAATGCTTGTTTTTAGGGGTCCCTAACCCCCTAAATCTAACTCCTGTCCTGCAGAAACCTTTGGCATGTTTTAGATTGAAATAAAAGGTTATTTAGCATTAATCTATCACCTGTTATTGCATCCTATTCATAAATGTTCCTTATGATGTCATGGAGTTATGCTATTGTTTTCATTTTAAACTGGTTACCTAATTGATTTCTGTTGTTTATATATTATACATTATTAGTAAGTTTCTTTATTACAAGAGGTATAGAATAACAAATAGACTTTTGATTTGGGCCAGTGAGCATCCACCTAATAACTTTCAATGATTCACTAAAGATTTAAAGCTGCAGTCCGTAACTTTTAGCACTCTAGTGGTTAATAAACAGAACTGCATGCGTCTTGCGGAAGAACATTGCAGCCGGAGCTACTTCTCTCTGTTTATGTCTATGGCGGATCACGCAGGGACTGTGCTCCTCCGCAGCGGTACCTACCAGTCTGGCCTGAAATAGTCCCAATATAAACACTTATTATAAGTGTACTATAATGATCCAGGGTAAGACAAAAACTCGGTTTGGAAAATGGATTCATGTTGTACATTCTCATTATATAATATTTGTAAATCTGGAACACAAAAAAGTTATGGACAGCAGCTTTAAGTAGGCTAACTGCTTAGCAACACCCTAGAAATCACTCCGAATATTTCAGCAAATGGCTTCAGTAAATACTGTAAAAGGCCACCGATGTTTGCGAGAGTTTCGTGAGTGCGAGTGGCAGTCACGTTGTCTAAAGAAAATGTAAAAATCCCAAGTTCTTCACCTCCTCTTAGAAGAGAAAAAGCAAACTGGCATCTTTAGATATGAAATAAGCCTTTACTTAGAAAGAATCTATAAGCTGACAGAGTTTTTACTATCTGAATCTTAAATGACACTAATAATGTGGGAAATAGCAATGATGTGCCAATAAAAATAAGGTAGTTCATGACTTTTATTATTTTCATATTAAGATAACACACTAGCTCTACAATGAACCCTCCTGGAAGAGAAGTCCACATTAGCATGCATGCTTATCACGGAAATAATATACTTTAAATGAATATAATCTATTATGCAATTAATATAATCTACATTTTATTTGCAATTAAATGAAAATGTTTTATAGTTTACATTTATGTTAAGTGTAATTAGTTCAACTAGAGTGCGATGTAATTTAATAATTAATTCTGCACTGTAAAAAATTTGTGGTGGTTTTTGTTGGTTTAACTTAAAAAAGTAAGTAACCTGTTTGCCTTAAAATTTTGAGTTTATTGAAATTAAAAATTTGAGTTGATACAATGAAGGAAATTAGTTTAATAAATAGAAACTCAAAATATTTTTGTATCTGAACCACATAAAAAATGTGATAAATCATAAAAATAGCACAATTTGGCATGTTTCACTGCGTCATCAGAAATAACACACACATAATTACCCAATATGCTTACAAAATCTTTTAATATTATTTTAATAAAGGTTGTCGATTCTCAAAAAATGTTCATTGTATTAACTCAAAATTTAAATTTCAATGAACTCAAAATTTTAAGGCAACCAGGTAACTTTTTTTCTAAATAATTTTTTACAGTGTGTTGTCTGTAATATGTTTTAAGTGTACTGCTGAATGTACTGACAAGCATTTACACTAACCAAGGCAAACTTACAAATACAAATATTTATTCACACTATCTGCTATTGCGTTCTGTTTACAGACAGATTATGGCCCATAACAGTGAACTGGGAACGTATATGTAATACTGTACTGTTAAGGAACTGCCTTTTGCACTAATCACTTTATAATAGTGCTACTGCATTAATGTATTGTTTATTTATAATGTTTTCCTGTAGTTCACAATTATGAACATACTTGTAATATTGATGCTGTTTTAAAATACTCTTGCACTACCTCACTTTATAACACCAGTGCTGTGGCTGCACTGTTTATATTGTTTTATTGTTATTCAACTAGGTAATTATTATGGATTTATTCGTATTTTTGGAGCTGCTAACCCTTTTTTGTTGTTGTGTACTGCTGTATGCGTACAAACAATGACAATAAGGATTCTTAAACCTCTTAAAATATACTTTAAAATCATTTCTACTGATGTAATATCAGATAACACACTAGTGAAAATTACAATCAATTATTTTGCATGTGTTAATCAAAACATTGAAATAAGTGCAGTTCTTTAAAGCACAACAAAATAGATTCAAAAAGCACTTTTTTGACATTATATACTTAACTGGCTCTTTTTTTTTTACACATTGTACCAGTACTTTCTTTACGTGGCCTTTTATTTCATTAATATTACATTATCTGCAATTACAGTCTTTAAAAAAAAAACGAATCCCTTTAAGGGTTGAAGTATTACAAGTGTAGTCTTCACAAGGGAACACTTGCTGACCCTTTTTGGCGTGTTTAGATTTTAAGCAAGACATTTTTTAGTTGCATTAGTAATCCATTTTCATGATGGAGACCTTGTGTGATTTCAGGTTTACAATCACTTATTTTAATAGTTGCTGTATTATTTTTGAACACATCACATACAGCTCTCTCTTTTGAGTCAGTGTCTGGAATGTCGGCGAACATATGGAACGCTTCCGCACTTCGCATGAAACTCAATACTATCTACCTATGGACCAACAGCATCCCACTGTCCCCATGTGAGTCTCTCTGGGCGCTCTGGGAGTAAGGTAAAGTCAGAGCAGCAGCGCTGTTGTCCAGGGGAGAAGACACAAAGGCCCAGTGGCAGGTCCATTCTCCCCCAAAGCCGATACCACCTGCAGGGGCCGGCCCCTCTCCTGAGCGTCCCAGCACCGCTCTCCAAATGATGATTAATCACGGGGGGCCGAGGGGGGGCTCGGACCCTGACACGGCCATAATGCTGGTCACCAGAGTCTGGATTGGCCAGCGGCGATCAGTGGGTGGATGTCTACGGAAGATGGATGACCTCGGCGAGGGCTCGGACTCCTGTCATTAACAAGAGAAGAAAAAAAAACAGACAACAAAAAGAAAGGAGGCTTGGTGTGAGGGAGACTCGGTTTGTGTGGGAATAAATGAGAGTTCTGACATTAGCAAACGTTTAAGACACTCAACTTTCCCAACGCAAAGCAGTCTGAGCCCTGACACTACATGACAGCCGTGAACTTCTGGAAGTTTGTGATCGTTTGCTCTCATCAGCGGAAAGAAGAGCCGCGGCGAGCCGAGATTTTCTCTGACAGTTACAAATGAAGCCGCGATTCATTATTTTCCAGGGAATTCGGTCTTCTGCAGACGAAGATGGAGATGCAGCCGTGGCGTCACTGCCCATTTGGATGGAGATGAATCAAGGCACTTTAGCCCAGACGCAGCACTGACAATCACATCAGCGAGGCTATCGGACTCCCCTCTACTCCTCGTGGACGGATCCGGTGTGGAGCGGAGCGGGTAATAAAGGCTCCTACTGAAACCCCATTAAGCCCAGTCTCCAAAGACCAGCTCATTAGCATAGCGGAATATTCCCCCCGTTTGTGTAATTCTATAAACTCTTATTGCTTCCACTATCCTATTCTTAAATGACGCTAATAATGTGGAAAGTTTAGCTGTATAAATGAGGGTGTTCTCGCGTTTTTGCAGCTTGTGTTCGTTTTAATCCGGCGTCTGGTTACCTCATTCACAATCCCCCTAATGACCCATCTTTGTTAATTAAGCAGACGAGGATGGGGGGGTGAGGGGAGCAGATGCAGGAAAAGCCACGTTTCTCCTTTGTTGTCAAATTGACACGAGTGCCTGTTGTCTGTCTGAAATTAAGGACAGATTAGGTCATAACCATGCAATATAGCGTTTATTACCTGGTTATAGATGTTAAACAGCCCATTATCAACAAATTAATGATCTTTTGACCTTTAAATAAAAAAATGACGATTGCTATTGTTGAAACACTCATGAACCATAAAGGGCAAATGACATTGTTGTTACATGTTCATTTGAACATTTATTCACATGCAGTGCTGTAAAAAATACACAAAACATTAGTCACTTTTTGCTTTCGCGATTGGTTTTTTAAGATCTAATGACATTTATTCTAAAAATATATATATAGGGCAAAACACTACTACAGCCTCATATGAGCTGGCCGTAATCAAATGTTTTGGTTTTCAGCTACCGATAAAAATTGGATTCTTTTGCAAAAATGTGGAAGAAAAAGTCTCTTTTGTCTGTTTTGAAAAAGTCTCTCTTAAAAAAGAAAATTGTGTTGCATTGTTTGGTAACACTTTATTTTAAGGTGATGTAGTCACAAGTTACTTCATGCACATGCTATAGTAGTGACTAGTATTTATTATTTAATTTGTATTTATTTGTACATTAAATGTACAAGTAACTAACCCTAAACCGAACCCAACCGTAACTCTTTAGTAAGTACATGTAGTTATTAATTCATATTATTCAGTACTTATTTGAGTAAGTACAATGCATCACCTTGAAATAAAGTGTAACCCATTGTTTCTACCTTAAATTAAAGGTGCACTATGCAACTTTCCGTCCCCTGGAGGGCGCCTATTCTAAAACAAAGTCGTAGTTTGATGACGCCAAGTGTGAGCGCAGTATCTTGAGACATGTGGTCTTCACCTCACAGCCTGTGGAAAATAGGACTCGGGCAGAAATCATGTTCATGGATGCGATTATTAAGGTTACTGCAGTGTGAAGCAGAGCAGGACCGAGTGTTGTGGAGCTGAGCACGGCCGCTAGAGCGATTGTTATACAAGCACACGGCTCGCGAGTACCGGGACTTTTATTATGACGGGACGGGACACAGTCACCTGGCACTCGCACTTCCGCTTTTTCCGGTTATGATTATAAGGTAAAGCAGCTCTGTTTATCATATTAGATACATTTAAGTGTGTTTAAAATGAGGTTATGACGTAACTCTGTGCGTTTGCTCGGCGCTGCTGTGACTTGTTCACACTGCTAAGAGTAAAGCGCTTCTGCCAAATAAAACCGAGGGTAACGCAGATATGACGCGATTGACAGGCGACTCGCTCAAACGCTATGCTGAAACGTCCCGGTCCTTGGTTAAAATAGCAATTTTCTCACAATTTACAATTTACATAGTTGGAAACATTTGGGATATTGTAAGTACTCAACTGAACAAAATATATAACACTGGCCTAGTGGTTTTTGGATATTTTACTGCAAAAATACTACATAGTGCACCTTTAAGACATGATGTTAGCTAACTGCATGATTTGTATTATCTTAGAACTGTACATTTCAAAAATAAATTACTTGGACTCTATCACTTCTGATTACAGATCACTCTAATTTTCTGTAAAGCTGCTTTGAAATGATAATATAAATGTAAATTGAATTGAATTTTCTTCTAAATGTGTGATTTTTGGAGCTGTGATTAAACAACGTATTTCTTTGGGCATGGGTCAAAATATGTTAATAGGAGAACATGTGAAAACTGAACAGCTTTTGGTGGAGCAGATACAGCCATAAGAGGTGCATTTTACTCTTTGCATATAGTAGTAGTTATTAACATTAGTGGGTAGAAGGAACAAAAGAGCAAACTGGTTACCTGTAGGCCTGCAGTCTATTTTAGAAACTCAGCATGAGCTCTTATAGCATAGGATTTCAGTAGGTGTGGATCAAAGATCTGACAAAAATCTGGTCTAAATGCATGTATACTTTGTCTATGTTACTCTCATACATAAAAAAATAAATAAAATAAAAATATGGTCCTGGGTACTGATTGGATAAAACATTGTTATGTTGGTTGTTATGTCAAGGATTATATTTTAATTGAAGTTAATGCTTGCTTAATTCAATAACTTTTAATTATTATTTTTGTGCCCTTAATATTTTTTATGTGGTAACAATTGGTAACACTATAGGGTTATGGTAGGATTAGGGTTTGGTTGAGGGTTAGTTGCGTGTAATTATGCATAATGTACTGTTATTACTATGGTAAGTACATGTAACGTGTAACAAGGACATTGTAAAATAAAGTGTTAACGTAATAACTATAAATTATGCATGATTAAGTGCAACTAACCCGAGAACCCTTTAGTAAGTACACATGGTTAATTAATATTACTCATTACTTAAATGTGATTTCTCTGTAACAAGGACACCTTAAAGCAAAGTAACCGTGCTTAGGTTACTCTTTATTTGGTAACACTTTATTTTACAGTGTCATTGTTACATACAGTATGTTACATGTAGTTATTATAGTAATAACTATAAATTAGGCATAATTACATCCAACTAACCCTAAACCAAACCAAACCCTAATCCTAACCCTATAGTAAGTACATATAGTTAATGAATATTACTCAGTATTTAAATTTATAATAACAGTGTAACAAAGACACCTTAAAATAAAGTTTGTGACATAGTTACATTGTACTTACCCAAATAAGTACTGAGTAATATTAATTAACTGCATGTACTTACTATAGAGTTACGGTTAGGGTTAGGTTTTGGTTTAATACTTGTTATTATGCATAATTTACTGTTATTACTATAGTCATGTAGTAACGTGTAACTACGTCACCTTAAGTAAAGTGTTAACTACACTTTTGCTGTTATTGAGGTGTTGTACACTCTAAAAAATGCTGGGTTAAAAACAACCCAAGTTGGGTTGTAAATGGACAAACCCAGAAATTGGGTTGTTTGAACCCAGTAAATGGACCCATTCAAACAACCCATTATCTGGGTTTGTCCATTTACAACCCAACTTGGGTTGTTTTTAACCTAGCATTTTTTAGAGTGTACGGGTAAGGTTAGGGACGGGATTCGTGTTATGGATAAAGTTTAAGGGTGGGTTAAGGTATGGTCAACAGTGTTATTATAGATGTGATACCAAAATAAATTACAGATGTAACTACATACAGCTATTTTAAATATACGTATACACTGAAAAATAAAAAATGCTGGGTTAAAAACAACCCAAGCTGGGTTGAAAATGGACAAACCCAGCGATTGGGTTGTTTTAACACAGCACACACCCTGACGAAGGCATGTAAAGCCGCAACGCATAGGTGTATCTGTCACCAAATTTTAATTGCTTAAGCCATGAACAAATAAAGGCTTTTTAACTTTCCCAAAACACCCATCGAGTGCCTTGGACTACTTTTGCTTTTAGACAGCAATTGGGTTGTTTTAACACAGCGATTGGGTTGTTTCAACACAGCAATTGGGTTGTTTTAACACAGCGATTGGGTTGTTTCAACACAGCAATTGGGTTGTTTTAACACAGCGATTGGGTTGTTTCAACACAGCAATTGGGTTGTTTTAACACAGCAATTGGGTTGTTTCAACGCAGCAATTGGGTTGTTTCAACGCAGCAATTGGGTTGTTTCAACGCAGCAATTGGGTTGTTTCAACACAGCAATTGGGTTGTTTTAACACAGCAATTGGGTTGTTTCAACGCAGCAATTGGGTTGTTTCAACACAGCAATTGGGTTGTTTCAACGCAGCAATTGGGTTGTTTCAACACAGCAATTGGGTTGTTTTAACACAGCAATTGGGTTGTTTCAACACAGCGATTGGGTTGTTTTAACACAGCGATTGGGTTGTTTTAACACAGCAATTGGGTTGTTTCAACACAGCAATTGGGTTGTTTTAACACAGCAATTGGGTTATTTTAACACAGCGATTGGGTTGTTTTAACACAGCGATTGGGTTGTTTTAGCACAGCGATTGGGTTGTTTTAACACAGTGATCGGATGTTTTAACCCAGCGATTGGGTTGTTTTAACACAGTAATCAGGATTTTTTAACCCAGCGATTGGGTTGCTTTAACACAGCGATTCGGTTGTTTAACCTCAGTGATTGGGTTGTTTTAACATAGCAATCGGGTTGTTTTAACCGAGAGGTTGGGTTATTTTTACATAGCAATTGGGTTGTTTTAACACAGCTATCGGGTTGTTTTAACACAGTGATTGGGTTGTTTTAACACAGTGATTGGGTTCTTTTAACCCAGTGATTGGGTTGTTTTAACACAGTTATTGGGTTCTTTTAACCCAGTGATTGGGTTGTTTTAACACAGCGATTGGGTTGTTTTAGCACAGTAATCGGGTTGTTTTAACATAGCAATCGGGGTGTTTTAACCGAGTGATTTGGTTATTTTAACAAAGCAATCCGATTGTTTTAACACAGTGATTGGGTTGTTTTAACCCAGTTATTGGGTTATTTTAACATAGCAATCAGGTTATTTTAATACAGCGATTGGGTTGTTTTAACCCAGTTATTGGGTTATTTTAACATAGCAATCAGGTTATTTTAACACAGCGATTGGGTTTTTTTCAGCACAGCAATCGGATTGTTTACCGCTGGGTTAAAACAACCCAATTGCTGGATTTTTCTATTTTCAACCCAACTTGGGTTGTTTTTAACCCAGCATTTTTAGAGTATATAAAAAGGTATACAATAAGTGCATTGTATCAACTAATCAATTCAAATATAAATATAAAAATAATATCTATTATTTACATAACATGTAATGTAATATTTATATATTACTCTTTTTTGTAAATAAAAAATATATTTTGCTCCCAAACTATGATGAAATGTGTTCATCACAGGACGGGTGCATGTGAGTAGTTGTCTGTATGAATTGAAAATGTAATGCATCTTTGAATACCTTAAATACCTGCTAAAAAATAGCATCACGTAATTGACCCACATCTAACGGCAATGGTTCCCAGCGTTTTCATTTGGTAATTTCTTTAAGTGTCAGCAGAACAGTGTATGTTCTTGCACTGTAGATTTTTCTTTTATCACACAAGATCCTGGCTCTTCCTTTGACGCCCTCATTTTCCCAGTGCATGAATGTCCCCAATACAGTAAAAGTACAGACAGGGCAATTTTCCCTGACATGCAGTGCCATCTTGTTTTGCTCAGCGAGACAAAGAGGGGCCGACTGATGGCTTTGTTAGGCCAGACAAGCCTTTGACAAGCGAGCTCCATATTCAAAGCATCTTCTTCCTGTTCCTCTGCATGGCTCAGGATATAGCGCCGCAGCCCTGCTTTAGCAAGTAGGTTAATGTTCAACCAGGTACAGGAACTGACGTTGTGCTTACGTAGTGGAAGTGTGTCCCCCCGCGCTCAGGATAATCAGTCTCTCCTGACAGCTAGCTCCACTTAGCTTGTTCTCAGCTTGTAACGCGCCATGTCCAATTAGCTCTAGAGGTGCTCCATCTTCATCCCTAAAGACTGGAGAAAGCAGTGGGCTGCTCACATCGACCATGACGGAGAAGGCCTTGATTGGACAACAAGATGTCCTGCAGCCACAGTCCAGACTGAGTCAGCTAATCATCAACTTTGTGTCCACCGGTAGAAGTGAAAGTCTGTGGCCTGGACAGGAAGTCTCAAACTGGGCCCTCAGTGCCAGGCCGGGGAGGTGAGAGACGCTGCTATTGTCTCTAACGCCTTGTCGGGGAATTTCTGCTGATGAAGACATTGACTGTGTTACAGCAGGAAATGTAGATGTTGAGCTTTCACTAAAAGGTGAGAGGCCTGATCACACAACGCCACTTATATTCAGTCTTGATTTAAATGTTTAATGTCTTTTATGTAGGCCTACTGTCCCTGACTTTCAATCATAACATGACAAATTCTTTAAAAAAGTCTTAAAAACTATGATCATCTAAACAAACTATTTAAATATATATTTGTATGAAAATTAATTTCCATCATTATCACCAGTTTTGCTCCAATATATTGTACTTGTTTATCAAAGAGTCAGCAGTGTCGGTGTATCTCTCAAAAGAAGACAAAAAACAAATCACTTTCCAATTAAATGGTTTTATTTTACATCAGTTTCAGTCAAGCTGTAATTTATGCAAAAAATATTTCATGGTGTGTAATCTCAATAATTATTACATTTATTATAATGGGTTGATATGAAGATTGTTTTTAGTTCACTTAAATTAAGCGTTGTTTTTTTTAAAAAAGCCTAATAAATGTTGAAAAAGACACTTATTCAATTATACTGTAATGTTGAATGTCTATCATTAATGTTTGTATTTATTATTATTAGTTTCATTGAGACATCAGTAGCAGTATTATTATCAGTGATACTGGTCTTCATCCATAAAAAATATGCCATTACAACAAATATTTAAAATATACTGTATTTTAGTTGTTTCTACATTAATTTGGTCTGTCAAACTGTCAAATTCAAACAATATAAAAAAATATTAAAAACTCAGATATTTTTAATCATAATTCAGAAAAAAATGTGCAATATATATATATATATATATATATATATATATATATATATATATATATATATATATATATATATATATATATATATATATATATATATATATATATATATATATATATATTCATTTTTTTCACCCAAAACTTTTAATCTGTCATTTCCACTATGTAATCAAAATATTGCTCCCGGAAATGTTTATTATTATTATTATTATTATTATTATTATTATTATTATTATTATTATTATTATTGTACTTGTTTACCAAAGAGACAAATGTGTCAGTGAAGAACTATAGATGAAATATGAGATATGTGATGTGTAAAAAAAAAAGAAGATGAATCACTTTTGTGTTGATGCTTTTTAATGTGCGAATATTTTTATTTTTTGTGTAATGTATAGATTTTATTTTTATTTTACTGTCCCAAACTTTTTGTCTTAAGAAAAATATCTGTCTTAAAATGACAATATACAAACTCTGAAGTAAACAAATATTTAGTTGTGTAAAAAGTATTTGTATTAAGTTTAACACAAATATGATGTCGTTTCTGATGTGTCTTTCCATTGGAATCACCAAAAAAAAAAATTTAACTTTGTATACTTGTTTATGTAGGAAGGAAACAATTTTAGATGAGCTTTAGATGAAATTTGAGTTATGTGATGTGTTAGGAAAACATATAAAAGTTTTCAATACAATGATTTTTGCTGTGTTATTTTCAGTCTTCTGTAATTCATACAAAAAGTGTGAATATATTTAATTCTGTACATTTAGGGTGCAAAAAGTGTGCTTTGAAATTAGCATTAGCAAGAGAAACTTGCATTAGCATTAGAAGGGATTCAACCTTTTTTATGAGCTTATTTTAGTTTATTTAGAGTCCACAAAACTTAGTATCACCCAAATAATCTCAGTCATGAGCATTTTACTGATCCCCTCCAATGTCACCGTATATCCTTTTTGCACTTTTAACATTGCCAATTTTTATTTTTATATAAAACTTCCCCACATACATGAAAACCTTTCAGTATGACTAACAAATGTCAAATAACACAATTTGTCATGTTATAAAAAAATGGCCTCTCATTTTTTCTCTTTACATTTATTATGAAATCTCTTCTTAGGCTAAACAGTAGCTACTTGCATTTAAACGTTCTTTTGCTGTGAAACACCTGAAACCCAGTTTGAGTGTTATAACTTTCCATTTACTTAAGAATACTCACCCTGAACCAAGCACAATCTCAACCAGCATAAAGGTTAAAAAAAAAAAAACAAGAGAATGAATCTGACATCAGCCGTGCAGAAATCAAATACATTTACCACAGCTGAGGCATTAGAGGAAAAAAAACATTGCAGAATAGATTAACGTTCAAAAGTGATTATTGGATTGAGTCGAAATAGAATTACTGCTTTTGTCAGTATTGCAACATCTATAAAGATGTCAGTGATTTGGAAAGATCATTACAACCTTAAATTGTCTGCCAGGGATATGAGAATAGGCACTGGCTCATATATTACCCACAGTCCTCCTGTGGCGTGATTGAACTGCGCCTGCTTTGCTTGTGAGAAAGCATTAATCCTGCTCTAGACGAGGGTAAATTCTTTACGTTTGCTAAGTGGATGGAAGCATTAAGATCAAGGTCTGTAATGAAAACCGAAGGTGACGTGCATGAAGAAGCCCAAGATGAAACTCTTTCGCAGAGTTCAAGGAATTTCACACTTTGCAAAGACACAAGTTGCTTTGTTTAAGATACACAATTTGATTTATCCCCAGTTATTTCTCTCTTATTTGCCTTTGCTGCTCTCGCCATCTTTCTTATCTCTAGTTAAGGTGAACTTCTGCCTAAGAAGAACATGCCAAAACCCGTGAATTCTCCTTCTCTCAAGTACAACGAGGCAATAAAAGAGGTAATAAAATCAGTAATGCCCTGATGTGGAAACATAGCCTGTAATGATGTTTTTGTCTCTCAATCTTCCGTTTCTCACCAATTAAAACAGTTCAAATGAGCTCACCCAGCTGCATCATATTTCTCCATGCAAATGATGGGAATTTGGTTTGTTCTCCAGTGACAGTAAATCTAATAAATACCACAATTCTCTCTCTTTTTTCCTAAATGATGAAATGCAGGTGCGGAGTAATTGGTGTATTTATCCTTGAGGAAGTGATATGTCTGAAGAGAGAGAGACGGAGTGAAGGAAATAAGGCTGACGAAACCTGGTGATCAAAGACGGCCTGATATGTGAGATGTGTAGATCGACTTGCTGGAAAGAATCCATGTGAAAATTTGGATGTGGTGAAATCTAGTTTATCTCATTTTGTGAAATAATTGATGTGTAATCAGCAGATTGGACAAAATAAAGAAAGATATTCTTAAAAGCAGTGGTTCTCAGCCAGGGGCCCGGGGCCCACTAGAGGGCCTCAGCAAACTTCCAAGAGGACTTACACAAATACAAGACAAAACAAGCATTTAAATAAGATAACAAATGTCTCTATATTTTTCTTCTATAACTCCTCAATTCCCTTTGTCTAGAAAATTCTGTATAAGTAAGCCTTCCAGACCAGGAAAAGTTATGTAAATTAATACCATTTTATAACTCCATTGAGCATTAAGAAAAAATCTTTGTCCTTAATCCTTATCCTACCATGAGGTCTTTAAATATTGTTATGGACAATGGGGGGTCTTAAAGTCAAAAAGGAAGAGAACCACTATTTTAAAGGTGTCCTAAGTACACTGTTTTTGTCCACATGATAACATCTATATGTGGAGTGTGTGGCAAGGCTAACCTGCATCTGAAATTGAACACTCCACTAGCGTGCAAAAAACAGTAGCCAACGGCAACAAAATAGTATGTTCAAATGGTAAATGGTAAATGGACTGCATTTATATAGCGCTTTTATCCAAAGCGCTTTACATTTTTGCCTCACATTCACCCATTCATACACCGACGGCGATGTCAGCCATGTAAGGCGCCATCCAGCTCGTCGGGAGCAGCTGGGGTTAGGTGTCTTGCTCATGGACACTTCGACACTTGGTCAAGTGGAACCGGGGATCGAACCACCAACCTTCTGGTTTGTAGACAACCTACATGAACCACTGAGCCACTGCCGCCCTGTTCAAATTCATAGTATTAGAAAAAAAATTTAGTGAAACGTACCCGGCTGACCTACGTCTTCTGGCGGATTCTGAAGGCCGCAAGAGAGGATTTGTGAGTGGAAGTGAAGCAATGAAAATGACACAGTAGGTCACAAGACATTGTCCATGTTTCCAACACCCTGTTTCCAACACCCAAAAGAGTAAATGTGAAGATGTGTTAATGCCATAATGAGAGATGGAAACTCATATATTGGCATATAAATTCTGACGTTCTGAACATTAAACCTACGTGACTAATCAGCTGTTTCTGTTGATGGTGCTCTCTTTCATAGGTTCAATCAACGCTGCGTAGCTGTGACGCAATGGGAACGCCCTCTGGGTGTACCGATTGGCTGAAGCCCTTATAGAATCAAGCCAATTCATTGGTTGATGACGAGGGCGCCGCCCGACGCTCTTACATCGTCATATTATACTGGCATATTATGCATAATATACATATTATACCGCCATCCCCTCCTCAGATTTCTCTGTCTTCATGAAGGGGCCTTTGTTTGCGATTTGTTGGATAACAATACCACCATCATCCACTCAAAAAACTTCGCACCTAATTCGCACTTTCTTTCTTTTTTTGCAAACTTTGAAAATATTTGCTTCACGTTTGGATGGAAACACAGTTAATGACAACATGGAGGATGTAGTACGTCCGAATTTCATTCATACCATAGAGAAATCATATTACATAAAACATACTTTTTTAAAGGTCACAAAGTACGTTTTTAAACCAAATGTAGAACCTACTAGTATATTTTGGACGCAATAGCCTTCCCCTGGCCATGGATTTGAGACAAGTGTGGAATTTTCTTTCTCATACCACTGACTGCTGCTTCTGATTTTAGAGGGAATAGAGCTGCACATAATTACTGGTCTAGGGTCAGTTTTATCCATTAAAGAGATTTGGTGTTTTGGAGCTTCTGAGCTCGTCAAAGGTTTCTATTTACAATGTGTTTTGCAGCGTTGAGCAATGTAGCCGATCACAAACATATCTGTTGGTTTCTTGAAAAAGAACCCAAAAATTAACCCAAAAATGAAAATTCTGTCAATAATCACTTACCCTAATGTCATTTGATACCCATAAGAGAAATCTTCAGAACACAGTTTAAGACATTTTATATTTAGTCTGAGTGCTTTCTGTTCCTCCATTGAATGTACGGTATACTGTCCCTTTCCAGAAAGGGAATAAAAGCATCAATAAAGTAGTCCATATGTGACATCAGTTAGAGCTGACATCTCTTGAAGCATCGAAAATACAATTTGGTCCAAAAATAACAAAAACTATGATTTTATTCAGCATTGTCTTCTCTTCCGTGTTTGTTTTCAATCCGCAAACAAAGATTAGAACGGTTATGAATCAGCGTATTGATTCATGATTCGGATCGCGTGTCAAATTAGACTGGCTGCGCCCTCCTACGTACTTCCACTCAATTTACATTTTCCTTCAGTACTCCGTCTGGGACTGTGGTGTATTCTTAGGTTTTCTCCAAACAAATTTGTACCGGTCCAATCAGCGAACAGAGGGAGTGGCTGAGAACGATGACGTTGATGTCTTCCGCTAGTTTGAGTTGTAGTTCAGTAATGGCGGCGTTGAAAGATGCGAACGAAACCATTCATTCCGTTGTGGCACCACTGCCGAATATCCAGAAGTTAAAGCCGGAGCAACAACAATCTTTGCTGGAGTTTGTTGGTGGCCATGATGTTGTGGCCCTCCTCCCCAACAGGGGGAATTCGGGAAAAGTTTGATTTTCCTGCTCGCTCCATTAGTGGTGAAGGAGAAGGTATTGCCATAATTTAAGTTACAGGCTGTAGTCAGTTGTTTTATTGCCGTCCGTCTCCCACCATCCACGTAAAAATCCCCGGCCCAAGGTCGTGTGGTGATGTAATAGCTGTCCGAATCCACATCTCTGAGTTTTCAAGAATACATCACTTCAAAATTCACTGTTTATAATACTTTTTGACCACTGCAGAGCACCGTACAGTTGCGCTTTGCTGTTATTTGGATGCATTATGACTTGTATTTCTTTAAAATGCTGGCAAGTATTTACAAGAGCAATATATTTAATCACCGCTCAAACTAATTAAAATAAAAGCACGTAAACATTCGAATTGGTCCGTTATTTATAGCAGCATTTATTATCATACCAAGCATATGACATTTTATTTATAGCATACAATCCGAAAGTACGAGTTTTAGCTTTTATCACTGAGGTGGCCTGCACATTACTTTGATGCATTTCCATGTGTAAAACAGGCGAAGGGCGCATGACATCCGTCATGGCCAAACGTTAGCGATTGGTTTTGGCAGATCCAAACGTTTTAAACTTCAACAGAGTTCCCGCCTTCACGGAAGTAAACCCTTGTCAATGGAGAGTGGCCAGACTCACTGTACAAATGAAATGTACGAGAGTCTGGTAAGACCAGGCATCAAACTACCAAACCATTGGTGATCCGAATTCTGAATCAATACACTGATTTATCGGGAGTATTTATACTGAGATGTGTAGGTTGTTGCTAGGCGACACTTAACATTCTACTTAAATGTGTTTTTAAGCCTTACCCTGGAGTTAGTTCTCTGTCTATGGTAACGTCTACAGAATATTAACTGGTTTTGCTTTTTTAAGTCAAAAAAAGTTTATAGGTCACATCCAGGCCAAGGACCTCTTGGTGGATAGAGAGACAGATAGAGTGTAAAAGCCCATGGGTTAGTTTATGACATTAAGGGTTGCATCAGGTAGAATAGTAAAAACTCACATTTTCACTCTTTATTTGTAAATAGCTATATTATCAAATATTTACACTACCATTCAAAAGTTTGGGTTTAGTACGATTTAATACATTTTAAATGTAATTTATTCCTGTGATGGCAACCATTGCTTTAGTCTTCAGTATCACACAATGTGATGATCAGGAACATTTCTTATTTTTATCAATGTTGAAAATCTGCTACATAATATTTTTGGGGAAACTGTGATACAAATTTTTTCAGGATTTTAGGATTTTGATCAAAAAGTCCAAATTAAAAGGATTAATTTCTTTAAAAAAATATTTCTGACACTAAAAGTTTGAATGGTAGTGTATATACATCTTATATGCACGGGTAAGGCCTTTTTTACAATTTTACAAAATAAACAGCACCTGAACCTCAGAGATTTTAACCTAAATTTACCGTAATGTATTACAATCTCATGTCGCATAATCTGTGGTTAGTTGAGGAAAGATGTTCTGTTACTGTTCTAAGACACCATGTTTTCACACGGGAAATTATAAAATGGGGGGGGGGGCATAGGATGCCTCACAATCAGCTCCCTAGTTCAGTAGTCAGGGCACTGATCAGGATGTCACTACCTGAATGTCCCACAATGCATTGTGAAAACCAGGGAGCAGCAGTGCTCACTGTGGCTGCATCTGAAATCACATACTCTCTTGAGCAGGCACTCATTTTGAATAAATAATTACTTCACAACCACTAAAAAAGTATGTTCTGTGTAGTATGGAAGTAATCTGGTCATACTACATTGTGTTATTATGTGACCTATACCAGCGTCAGTTATGTCGCTTCACTGCCATTCACAAATCCTCTCCTGTGGACTCATGGGATAGTAAAGTGTCCATTGTATGCCTACTTCAGAAGCTCGGCAGTAGTATTGGTCATCTGGGTACTTTTTGCCTACTCTTTTTGAGTACTGTGAATACTTCTTTTGTCTGTACTGTCTTCTAGTATGTCATTTCATATGCAGCCTATACGGAGGTTTCCTTAACGGAAGTTCTGAAGCATGAAACCTTAATCACAAGAGCCAACAACACATGACAATGACGAAATAGATGTTTTTTAAAATACAAACCATTATTTCATAATTTTAAGCATAAACATACATCACTAGACAAGTAATGAACATAACCTTGCTAACAGTTTTGATTTATTTACGGCTGAAATGTTGCATGTATATGTTACAAGCAAGGTATTTATCATAATGCACTTTAAATAACATTTAAAAAAATAATGTCAGAAAGATTTCAGTTTTGCTGTTGTTCATTAATATCAGTAGTGGTGTTAAAAAATAGGCAAATAGGAAATAGGGTCATCGGTGTCCATATGTGTAGTGAGCCAGTGTCCTTTACTGTCCTTACCAGTGCCTGAGTTCATCATATACTGATTCATGACCTAGGAAGCTAGGGAGATGATTGACACGCACCCTTACACTGAAGGAGGACTCTAGAGACCAGAAGATGAGACTTGAGTGTGGACACTTTAGTCAATCAACTTTATTTATATAGGGCTTTTACAATGACAATTTTTATAAAGCAGCTTCACAGTGTTAAACAGGACAATACTGCAACAAAATTTGATTTGGCTGTACAGTCGTTCTGGAGAAAACAGTGATGTTATCAGCTTATTTTAATTGATCATATAGCGACAATGTGGGCAGATCAGTGATATAGTTGATATAGTTTTTGTTTTATTTGTATATTTAGTTGAAAACTTGAGTTGAAATTTTTGTGTCCCCAACTGAGCAAGCCAAAAGACAACGGTGGCAAGGAAACTCCATCAGAGCATGGTGGAGAAAAATAAACCTCGGGAGAAACCAGACTCAATCGGGGTGCCAGTTCTCCTCTGGCCTATTATCAAACAGTGTATGATTATTATTCTGGCAACCTTACAGGTCAGAAATATTCGAAGGATCGAAATATTCTTAAAAAATTGGACAGTAAATATCACCTGCTAGGCCCTCAAACACCTAGAACACCCCATCCAGCACAACACCCTTTAACATTAGGGGGTAAGTCAAAGGGTTAGTTCACTTAAAAAATTAAATTGATGTCATTAATGACTCACCCTAATGTCGTTCCACACCCGTAAGATTTAATATTTTAGATTTAATCAGAGAGTGTATGGAAGTGTATGCACACTATACTGTCCATGTCCAGAAAGGGAATAAAAACATCATCACAGTAGTCCATATGTGACATCAGTTAGTTAATTAGAATCTCTTGAAGCATCGGAAATACATTTTGGTCAAAAATCACAAATACTACGACTTTATTCAGCATTGTCTTCTCTTCCTTGTTTGTGTTCAATCCTCAAATAAAGATTCAAATCATTGTGAATCAGTGTATTGATTCATGATTCGGATCGCGTGTCAAACTGCCAAACTGCTGAAATCACGTGACATTTTTCTTTGAATCTTTATTTGAGGATTGAAAACAAACAGGGAAGAGAAGACAATGCTGAATAAAGTCGTAGTTTTTGTGATTTTTGACCAAAATGTATTTTCGATGCTTCAAGAGATTCTAATTAACTAACTGATGTCACATATGGACTACTGTGATGATGTTTTTATTCCCTTTCTGGACATGGACAGTATAGTGTGCATACACTTGGATACGCTCTCGAACTAAATCTAAAATATCTTAAACTGTGTTCTGAAGATGAACGGAGGTCTTACGGGTGTGGAACGACTTGAGGGTGAGTCATTAATGACATTAATTTCATTTTTGGGTGAACAAACCTTTTACTAAACACCACCATTCACATTGTTTTAGGTTTGATGTCATTTTTCTGATCATGGAAAACAATCTATGAAAAAACGTCTTATTTCCCTGACAAAGTGCAATGCTTTCTTTCGAATCTCAAAGTCAGCGACAGTTAGCATTTCTCAGTAAACTTCTGCTCCATGCACACCTCTGCTGAGCAGGGCTTGTTTTTAACCAAAACAACTGATCGGCATTCAATTTAACCGATATTAGCAGCCAGGGACCAGAGTTGACTAATTTACTCCTACTCTGATGTACAAACATTAGCAACTCTTCTCTTTTTTTAGATTGGACCTGGTAATGTCTTCGCCTCCCACTCCTGTACAGCTAAATGAAAGGCTTCTGTGGCTAAATTTCCCCCTAGTTCCTCCCACTCAAGTCTAACATCATTAGATGTACTTTAGGGCAGATATTGTTTCCTATCAATTCTATTCAAACGAAACGCGAGCTCACAAGCATCGTTATGAGGCAGCTAATAAAATCATACAAGGTGTTTATGTATGCAGGATTCTCAGGAAAGGGTAATCGTGCAGCTTATTAAAAGTGAACTTGCCTAGAGCCTTTCTGAGCAGGACCGACACTGTAGCTTCTGTCACCGGTGAATCAGATGACAGTGGCTGAACAGGCGGGTCAAAGGTCACAGCTTTCCTTGCATGTTTATGGAAATGGTGTGCTAATGCATTCGCGAAGCAAACATGCCGATAAACACAAAATGAAGCTTTTTTTGCATCATAGCTGGTGTGTTTTAAAAGTAACATGCTCATATGACCTACAAGGCTGGGGTTTTTTGAAAGAACATTGGGATGAAGAAATCCAGAGTTTTATTATTTGTGTTTGTTAAAGCCAGCATTACTATTATTACTGCCATTATAATGCATGGAAGAGCCAGGACATTTTTAATATAACTCAGACTGAGTTTGTCTGAAAGAAGAATGCCATATACACCTAGGATGACTTGAAAGTGAGTAAATCATGGGCTAATTTTCATTTTTGGGTGAACTAACCCTTTAATGCTAATACTAATCACTTTACCCTATTCAACTTTGGCACATAATGTATCTCACACATTTGAGCTGCAGATATGAATCAACTTCCGACTGTTGAAGAGAGTGTGTTGTTACTTTTCTAGTGATCAGACTTGAAGGGAATTTTTACCTGGCAACATAAAAAAATATTTAAAAAATAATAAAAATCCCATAGACCCCAATCATATCTAGAAACTACATATCCTAGACACTTGATTTGGGCCAGTACACAACACACTAGCAAAAACAAAACATTTTTTACCACTTTATTTATCATTTTATAATGCACATTATTTACAATATATAAATCTCCAACATGCCTTCACGCAACAACGACCGCTCACATGCCGAACAGACATGTGTCATGGTGCTCTCTTGAATGCATGATTAATATTTAATGAAAAAGTATATTTAAAAAAATTGCGCAGACAAAACACTCGTGTTGCTTCATAAAATATAGGATTTTATGAGGATTAAGAATCACATGAATTACTTATGAAATATTATTTTATTAAATTAAAATAAGTAGAAAAAAGAATTAATAATAATTAGGGGTACCTATTGTAATTGTTGGCATTCTTTTTCTTCTTCTTCTGTTTCTTCTTCCGCTCTTGAGTCTATGGCAGTCTATTGAACCACTAGCGGGAAAGTTATGAAATTTGGCACAGATAGGGGACAGTCTGAAATGTCACCTACAGTCTCTAACTCAAACCCTCTAGCGCCACCAACTGTCCAAATTTGTGCTAATAATTTTTAAACTGTAAGGGCTCTTTTTTCCTCTGATTATGTCTCAAAACATGCAACTGTTTTGAGACAGTTGAACTCATGACTATGAAGTCATTTTCGGTAGTGCCAATTTTCCCGCTAAAAAACCCCCTGCTTTTTCAAACTCCTCCTATGCCATTGCTCCAATTTTCACGAAAATGTAACAAAGAACATAAATACCAATTATACCCAATTTTGGCTGAACTTCCTGTCCACCATTTAGTTTTTCTTTAAAAGCCTACTGTTTCAACTTTTCGTTTGTCTGATTTTCACCAAAATCAAATCGTATCATTTTCAAACCGTGCCAACAAAAAGTTATGGATTTTTTGTCGATAGATTTTTGTATAACACAGCAACAAATTTGAGGCATGATACCAAAATCATGTAGCCGATGCACCCTAGCGGCAGCAAATCTAATCTGCCCGCGAGTGTCGTCTAACGCCGGCTTCACACTGCACGCGTAAGCAGGGCGTAAGCAGCGCGTATTTTTTTCGGCGCCCATGTTAATCAATGAGTGCATTCACACCGGCAGCAGAGGCAGCGCAGCGGCGCGTAGCAGGAGCAGAGCAGAAGCGGCAGTGCCGCGATCGTTTCGGCGCCAGGTCTATTTTTGACGCGCTGCTCACGATGAATTAAAGCCACAGTACATTGTTCTGATCAAAATTAACCTGGTTAACATGAAAAATAACACATTTAACCATGAAATAATTTAGTGAAGTGGTTTCTCAGTCACCATGACATCCAGCGCTGTGGAAGAAAAAAAAGTTCTACACAAAAAACGAAGTCACTGCCATAAGTTTTTGCCTGAACTACAAAACTAATTTTAAATAATGTATGCCAGTTTAGCTTAAATTAAATATGAATTAAATTATGTATATATTATAACTATATGCTGGCATAACAGAAACGATAAACAAAAAGCAAGTGGTGTCACAGGCAGTGTTCTTCAGAGTGCACCTGTCCTGGAAAGACAGCAATGGATGACACTCTCATCGTGGAGGTTTAGAAGCACACAGTTCTCTGTGATCCACACAGTTTGCTTTATAAAGACTTGCAAGTGAAGGAAAAAGCATGGGAGGAAGTTGGTGAGCGTGAGCGGCTCTTGGTGCTGATGGTACGTCATTTTTAAGTGTTTTTGACAGTCTTTCGTTGTCTCACGAACGAACAACTAAATATGGATAGGTAAATAGAATATACACACATTAATATAGCACACAAACAGTATAGACATGTAGATAGACTATGATGTGCGTTATTTTGTCATTTTTTTTAAAAACGTTGTTAGATAATTTGCTCATTTAGTTATTAATTATTCGATAAATCATTAAGAAGTTTCCTCTTAGTTATTACAGTCATTTATGAATTATCTTTAAGAGGTTTATGACGGGTAATGCATGTAAATTTGATGCCTATCCAATATTTCAAGACGATTTCCTGAAGTTTCTCTTTTTAGCAATGTGCTTTTCATGGACATATAGTGCGATGGCCTTTCTTCTATCAAAAACTCGCACTAAACGAAATAAAAAAAACATCAGAAACAAGTGAAACGATTTTTTAAAAATAATGATAAATGCTTCATGATAAATCTGAATCTTTGCTTTATTTCCATTTCAAATACATTAAAGAGAAATGCAAACTTATCCATTATAGAGTAGCCTACTCTGTATACAACTGCGCGTGACAACTGCGCGCGACAAACGCTGCCTGTGTGAAAGGAAAAAGTGTGCGCGCTGCTACTGCTTTACACACGCGCTGCTTCAGCGCTGCCTACGCCCTGCTTACGCGTGCAGTGTGAAGCCGGCGTAACAACTCTCAATACCCTTCTGAGCTGTAATCGCCTAACTCTTGCCGGGCCAATCACATGGTGTATAGAGTCGGTGGGCGGGGCCATAATGACGACGGCCGAGTTGCGTTTGCGTGCTTCTAGTAAACACAGAAACTGGCGAACGGCGGTCTTTCGAATCAGCTTTGACCGCGACTCTGGAAGACTTGGAGTTAAGCTTTTCTCTGAGAAAAGAACAAAGAGCGGCACTGAAGTCATTCTTAAAAAGGGAAGATGTGTTCTGAGTTTTGCCGACCGGATACGGTGAATGTTTAATCTATCAACGAGCTCTGCTTCACCTTCGTTGCTCTGGTTGGTTGTTGCGCTATCCTATCGCGTGCAGAGGGAGTTTGAAAGACAACCGTTTATCCCGCCCCTCGGATTGAGCCCTGTCTATGGTGAGTTTCCAGACCAAACATCTTGATGTGGGTCTGGCTTGGCTTGTCAGACTAAAAATCATGCTGTATCTCTGCAATGGTTTTGCATAATGGCACCAAACTTTGTATGTGTCATTGTCACTTCACTCTGACCACACCACATCAATTTTGTAATTGCGTAATTGACTGTATGATTTTTCAGCCATTTTGCCTAAAATCATCTTACAATGTATTCATTTGTCATTGTTGCAGTTAGCCTGACACTCCCAGCCATGTTTTCATGTCTTATTATCTACTTTGTGCATAGCCCTGATAATTGCTGCTTGCAGCTATATTTTACTTTAGATTTACTATTGACTTAGTATAGCTACCATTGTTGTGTTTTGGATGCTGAAAGTCTGTTTGTGACTTAAGCATGGAAAATTGCAAGATATTGTCAATAAATTTAGAGGTATTATATCAACCCAATTATGGGTTTATGATATGTGTTAGCAATAACATTTTAAAAGATCATTATTCGACTTGAAAAATATGATGAAGTTAACTTCCCTACTTTTAAAACCAAATAACTGTGATTTCTTGTTACATCACTGCATCAATAGGAAGATAATTACGATAGTGATACCAAGTGGCCAACCAAAGGGAACACTGATCACCATAATGGTGAGTTCAAACTAAACATATTTTAGGAAAATCAACATCAATTTATGAGCAGCGTATGTGATGTTCTCTCAATTGTGTCAGTTGTATTGCTATTGACATTTCATCAAGATGACTTTGGGAAATGAGCGAATGCAATTGGAGAAAGCTTGCCCCGCCTTATTATTATTATTTGCTTGCTTGACAAAATGTCTCTCAAACAAATCAACTAAGTCTTTTCAATTAACTTTTATTTATATTGAGCTTTTTACACTACAGATTAAGATTTTTTTTTCAAAGCAGCTTTACAGAGATAAGGATGCAACAAAGTTTGTTTCGGCTGTACAGCAGATCTAGAAGAAAACAGTGAAGTCATAGTCCAGTTCAGTTTAGTTCTAAAACAATGGTGTCAATACAGGCAGATCATAATATTGTTGAATATTTAATGTCCCCAACTAAGCAATTCAAAAGCCAAAGGTGACAAAGGGGACAGTGGCAAGGAACCAAAACTCCATCAGTTGACAAAATGTAGAAAAACATTTTAGGAGAAACCAGGCTCAGTGGGGCGGGGGGGGGGGGGGGGGTGCAGCAGTCCTCATCTGACCAACGTATGCATGATTATGATTCAGGCTGCATTGCAGGTCAGAAGTCAGATTGGATCAGAACATTGAAACTATTTGTCCAGTTCTATCTGGTTGAAGAACGGATTCATCACGCCGGAGATGGGTTTGTTGAGGATCAGTGCCACTGGATGTTGTGTCGGTGAGGCCTTCACAGGGCTATTTGATGCGGTCTCTGCTGACACTTCAAACAGAAGTGGTTGTGTCTAGAAGCAGGTCTGATTTGGATACGGCCCAGATCTGGCTAACTACTATAAACCTTGGGATAACCGAGAGACTAATATTATTAATATAATATTCATATTCAGTCTTAACTTGGGGTTTCAAACAATGCACAGTATGTGAATAGGACAGATTACTAGATTTTTATATTTAAGTTTAAAAAGATGTTAGTTAGAACAACTATGGTGTTTTTTGCAGTGTACCTTTCTGGGCCTTGAAAGTGGTAGTTGCGTAGGCTGTAAAATAAGGGACAGAAATCTTACGGGTTTGGAACAACATGAGGGTGAGTAATAAATGACAGAATACAAATTTTTGACTAAACTATTCCTTTATGGATTCTGAACATAAAGTTCAAAAGTTTAGCATTTATTTGAAATATAAATATTTTGTAACATTTTAAAAGTCTTTAATTGCACTCTTAAACAATTGAATGCATCCTTGCAGAATAAAATGCATTACCTTATTTATTTATTTATTTATTTATTTATGTATTTATGTATTTATTTATTTATTTATTTATTTATTTATTTATTTATTTATTTATTTATTTATTTATTTATTTATTTATTTATTTATTTATATTTATTTATAACTCTTACCCAATCTTTTGCAATGATTCATGGATGGTAAATGTTTTTTTGAATCTGCATATTAATGATTTCTAAAGGATCATGTGATCCCAGGAGGAAGGATCACAGGAGTAAATTACATTTTAAAATATCTTCAAATAGAAAAGTAATTTTACATTGTAATAATATTTCACAATGTTATGTTAAAAACAAATGCAGGTATGGTGAGCATAAGAAACTTGTCAAAATATCATAAAAAAAAATCTTAATTATTCCAAAAAATTTGACAGGTGTTTTTTTTTATGACTGAAACATGAAAGCTATATTGTGCAGTGCAGCTTTTATTCAGTAATCTATTACAGCATCAGGAAAATCCCATCAGTTGTGTTTGCTGATGGTCCTGTGGCAGACTTCTCAGCAGTGACCGTGGGAGGCCGGCTAGTATGGGGATTTCCTCCAGTCTCCCACTCGACCAGCACCTCTGTCTGTCGGTCTGTCTCTTTCTTTCTTTCTCTCTCCTTATCGGGCCTGCTTCTCCTCATCCTTCTCGGGTGTGAACCACAGCAAAGCTTTTTCCGCCTGTTATGTCATATGATTGCAACTGTATTGCTATCATGGGTGTAGAAATGGACACGTTTCTTGAAATTAGGTCAACTGTGTCAGGAAACCGATTTAAGATGCCTGCCTCTAATATTAGAGATGTTCCAAAATATCTTGAATAATTCAAATGGGTATGTTCACACCATACAACACAAAGGAAGAAAATGTAATGGTTATCTTTGCTCTTTTAAATTGCAGATATGATACACAAGGAGGAAAAAAATAGAACTTGGGTGTATTAAATTATTTCTAAGAATAACTAAGAGTAAATAAAGGTTTTCTTTGACACTTCACTTCACTTGGCTTGTATTGTACATGTCCACATGATTATAATGCTACAGTGTGGACAAACACAGTACATGTGCTGCTCTATAAAGCACTGAATATCCTCGATCCAGTGAAAGCCATGATTTACTTCACTCTTCCTAATGCTAAGACACCGCTTAAACGAAACACATCCATCTATTCAGTCAATCAGATTTATTCTGGTTCCTGAGGAAAATTTTCATATTCATATTTCTAATATTTCATTATCACGCTACAGTCAGTAGAGTTATGACTGCAATAATGCCAATAGCTCTGTGAATGAATCTTTTTCAAGTGCAATATGAAAAAGCTGTTTATGGAGTCATTAACCTTATAAGTGATATTAAGAACAGGGAGATTTTTCCCTCAACAAAAAAGAAGAACGATAACTTAGACTGACAGACTTTAAATATAATGATATTATTAATTCGCTGGGTTAAGATTTGTGAAAATCGCAATTTGTCAGATTTCAGACTCTGTGACCCAGAGGAGAACTAAATGATTCATCTTGGTTGATTATCTCATATTGCCAAATAACTCACAAGTCAGTTTGGTTAGCCAATCAGAGCGGCTGTGACAAACGCTGGATGTTTCCATTGTTTGGATTTCATCATTTTTCATGACCTTGTTTGAAAAGAAATAATGGTTTTGTGGAAAGAATACTTTATTTAATTTTTAAAATCCACAGATGAGGGTGCAGCGTGCATGTTAGCATTGATAACATTGTTAACATTTTTAAATATTAACAACTAAAATGCGATTACTTAATTACTAAAAAAAAAATGCTCCATTGAAAATGTTCTAGTCGTTATATCGTTATATCACATCTAAATTTTTTCAGTTGGCCGAATTGAAAGTTCTTCCCCTTAAAAAGATGAAAGAGTCCTGCAATTTTCATCAGGTACATTTCTACTATGAGAGACAGAATGAGGGGAAAAAAACTGGAAAATCACATTGTCTGATCACCATCAAAATGATCACAAGAATGGTAAGTAAAAATCTCAGAACCACACAGAGGGACCTAGTGAATGACCTGCAGAGAGCTGGGACCAAAGTAACAAGACTACTATTAGTAACACACTACACCGCCAGGGACTCAAATCCTGCAGTGCCAGACGTGTACCCCTGCTTAAGCCAGTCTGCGCCCGTCTGAAGTTTTCTAGAGAGCATTTGGACGATCCAGAAGAGAATTGGGAGAATGTCATATGGTCAGATGAAACCAAAATAGAAGTTTTTGGTAAAAATTAAACTTTGGAGTGTTTGGAGGAGAAAGAATGCTAAGTTGCACCATGCCTACTGTGAAGCATTGGGGTGGAAACTTCATGCTTTGGGGCTGTTTTTCTGCAAATGGACCAGGGCGACTAATCCCGGTAAAGGGAAGAATGAATGGGGCCATGTATCATGACATTTTGAGTAAAAACCTCCTTCCATCAGCAAGGGCATTGAAGATGAAATGTGGCTGGGTCTTTCAGCATGACAATGATCCCAAACACACTGCCCCGGCAGCGAACGTGTGGCTTCGTAAGAAACATTGCAAGGTCCTGGAGTGGCCTAGCCAGTATCCAGTTCTTAACCCCATAGAAAATCTTTGGAGGGAGTTGAAAATATGTGTTGCCTAGCTACAGCCCCAAAACATCACTGCTCTAGAGAAAATGTGCATGGAGGAATGGGCCAAACTACGAGCAACAGTGTGTAAAAACCCTGGCGACTTACAGAAAACGTTTGACCTCTGTCATTACCAACAAGGGGTATATTACAAAGTATTAAGATTAACTTTTATTATTGATCAAATACTTTTTTTCCCACCATAATTTGCAAATAAAATTCTTTCTCCCATAGTTGAAGTGTACCTATGATGAAAATTACAGGCCTCTCTCATCTTTTTAAGTGGGAGAACTTGCACAATTGGGGGCTGACTAAATACTTTTTGTGCCCCACTGTAGAGTAACATAATACTGTGGTAATGAAAATTTTAAGTCCTTTAATATTTTTCTTTACGTTATAAAATCAGTTACACCCTTTAGTGAGGATCCTGCCTGAAAACCACAACATAACAATAATGATTTATTCTTTAAAGGTGCAGTGTGTAAATTTTAGTGACATCTAGTAAGGTTGTGATTTTTAAATGGACTGCATTTATAAAACACTTTCAACAGACCCGTGGCCACCAAAGCACTTTACATATTGCCTCACAAGCCATACAAGGTGCCATCCAGCTCATCAGGAGGAGCTGGGGTTAGGTGTCTTGCTCATGGACACCTCGACCCTTGGTCAGGTGTAACCGGGGATTGAACCACCAACCTTCTGGTTTGTAGCCAACAGACATGAACCACTGAGCCACTGCCGCACTATAATTGTTATGAATTTTAACTGCCAACTGCTCACCCCCTCCCTTTTGAAACACATAGAGAAGCTAATGTGGCCAACACAGGACAAAAATGTTGTCTTCTGAGACAGCAGAGAGTGACTAACGCTTTGTAGAGCAGTTTGTCCGTTTAGGGCTACTGTAGAAAAATGACGGTGCAAAATGGCGACTTCACTGTAAGGGGACCCGCGGTGTTTGTAGATAGAAATGGCTTATTCTAAGGTAATACAAACATAACGGTTCATTATGTAAGGTCTTTATACACCACTAAAAACATTATAAGTATACTATATTGCATCTCTGTCAATAAACCCTTATACATATTACACACTGCACCTTTAACTAATTCCCCGCAACTGACAGAATTTTTCATCTTTCTGAGTTTTCATTGTTATAGTTATGGTGGGGGTGCTATGACACATCTTCTGAAAGAGTACTGAATCTCCTGATCAAAAACAGGAGAAGAAGAGGCAGGAACAAGTGATATCATATGTAATCATATTCATATGTAAAATAGCGTGATCATCAACAATAATCAGCAAATCAAAAATGATTAATCTTCCTGAATGGAAAGTCGACCCAGGAAGAGCTATCTACTCCATGTTTTGATCATCTTTCTGAATCCCATCCAGACATAGTCAAAACATGATTTTTTTTTTCAGGTGTTTTAATTTTTATTTAATTTTTTTACTTACCCACATTCAAGTGTTGATAAAAAAGAATGCATTAAGCTGCTCTGTCGTTTGATATATTGTATGTTCAGGTATTCATACAATAAAATATTTTGGGGGCCATGAAACTTTTGTGAAAATGATCAAAAATGCTGGCGCTGGAGGGGAAAGAGTTAATAAAACAAATCAAATAAAACGGCTCTATAGAGTTGTCAGGTCATTGTCTGCCATTACCCCAGTGACCTCTGACATCTTCAGCTACACACAGCAGTCACTTGTCGTATTATTATAAAAAAATATATTCATTCAGATGTCATTTGACTTTGTGTCACCATGACTAAAATTATGAACAATAAATGTATGAAAAACATTTCCCAGAAGCCAAAAATCGATGTCTAAATTGAGTGGAATTTCAAGACATTCTTATCCACGTTTGAGAAATTTGTGAGAAAGCACCTGACAGCGGTGAGAGCTGTCTGCTAGTTTAACATGTGTAAGAATATTTGTCAGGCGCATTAGCTCACTGTGGGGTTCCCATTGTGTGTAAGGGGGCGGCCTTCAAAACCCCCCATCACATTCCCTTTCTGTCTTTTAGGGTGCTCTGTGTAGGAGGCTATGTGGGATTCCCCATACAACAGCTCCAAAAGCACATAGGAACCTGCCTCTGCTCGTCGACAGAAGACCCGCTCTAAGCAGAATCCTTCGTGACGGGACAGAGGATAGCGTGGAGGACAAAGAGAGCGTCTGAGGAGCGGTAGTCAGAGTGTGGGCAGCAACATTCTGCTCCTGAGGAGCCGGGGGTCTTCTATAGCTTGGCTGGCTCATCATTACTTTTCAGGCCAGACTTCAGCCAGGTGAAAGAGGTGACGGGCCGTCCTCCTACACGCGGATTCCAGTGGACACTGGGCACGCTCTCTCTCACAGCTGTCAGCGGATGTGACATGCTGACAGGAGAAGAGCGACAGGAAGTGCAGGGACTGCCACACACATACAAGAGTACTTATTGAACTACTTACTGCACGATATATCATCTACATTTTTTTTTTTAAGTAACAGGCATCATTCAGCAATAAATGTTCTAAAAAGTATATTAAAGTATTATCACATAGTGAGTATTTTGCCAGGAAATTATTATATTATTGTTTTTTGAATCCAGTTTTACGTAAAAATATCTGAACATTGGGCAGTGATCAGACAATATGTTAAGAAAATGATGTTTAAATTGCAGCACATATAATAGTTTGAGGTCTGTTCAATTTTTTAAAATGTTTTTGAAAGAAGTCTCATCAAGGCTGCATTTATTTAATCAAAAATTACAGTAAAAACATTAATATTGGGAAATTTTATTGCAATTTAAAATGCAATAGTTTGAATATATTTGCATATAACATATAATTTTATATTTTAATACATTTTAAAATGTAGTTTATGTGAATTTTCAGCATCATTCCTCCAGTCTTCAGCATCACATGATCCTTCAGAAATCTTATATTCAAATGCTGATTTACTGCTTAATAAACATTTCTTCTTATTATTAGTTTTTCAGGATTCTTTGATGAATAGAAAGTAGTTTTTAAAGCATTTTTTGTGATATTATAAATGCCTTTAATTTCAATATTTTGATCAATTAAATACAGTAATAATTTCCTTTTACAAAAAATCTTACTGAACAGACCTTCGAACAGCAAAGTGTGATGTGAGGTTCATACTGTACTTCTCACAGGAAATGGAAAGTCAACTGAATGCAGTGCTGAATGTGGCACATATTGACGAATACAGGTCATCTGGCAATGCTAGACATTCAGAAAAAATGCATACAATGCAGACTCTACACCGATCTGGCATAACATTATGACCACCTTCCTGATATTGTGTTGATCCCGTTTTTGCTGCCAAAACAGCCCTGACCCATCAAGGTGGGGCCTTCATGGATCAGACTTGTTTGTTCAGCACAACCCAAAGATGCTTGATTAGATTGAGATCTGGGGAATTTGTGGGCCAAGTCAACATCTTAAACTCGTTGTTGTGCCAATCATACCATTTTTGCACTCAAACTCATTGTTGTACTGCTTAAACCATTCCTGGACCATATTTGCTGCGTGGTCGGCTGCATTATCCTGCTGAAAGAGGCCACAGCCACCAGGAAATACCATGGTCTGCAACAATTCTTAGGTAGGTGGTAAGATCCACATGGGTGGACCGTGCCCACTGTTGGTGCTTTTGGTGGTGGACAGGGGTCAGCATGGGCACCCTGACTGGTCTGTGGCTACGCAGCCCCATACGCAACAAACTGTGATGCACTGTGTATTCTGACACCGTTCTATCAGAACCAGCATTAACTTCGCAATATGAGCAACAGTAGCCTGTCTGTTTGAACGGACCACACGGGCCAGCCATCGCTCCACACGTACATCAATGAGCCTTGGCCACCCATGACCCTGTCGCCGGTTCACCACTGTTCCTTCCTTGGAGCACTTTTGATACGGACCACTGCAGACCGGGAACACCCCACAAGAGCTGCAGTTTTGGAGATGCTCTCACCCAGTCGTCTAGCCATTACAATCTGGCCCTTATCAAACTGGCTCAAATCCTTACACTTGCCTATTTTTCCTGCTTCTAACACATCAACCTTGAGGACAAAATGTTCACTAGCTGCCTAATATATCCCACCCACTAACAGGTGCTGTGATGAAGAGATAGCAGCATGAAGCAGCATGCAGTATGGATTGAATGTTCTTCCAAACATGAAATAACTATGGTGCTTCAGAACATCACATAGCTCATATCCAGCTCGGAAGACATTATTCATGTGCTAAATAAAGGATCAGTCACACAGATGTAGCAGCATTTGAAACAGGTTCACAATGAAGCCCACTCTCCTACACGGCAGTTAGGATCGCTTTGAAGGAGAAAAGCAGGCTAGCTTTGCACCTCCGAGGCAGAAACAAAGGAAACTCTGTTGCAGTGGCCTGCCATACATGAACGGGCAGACGTTTTTTTCAATGAGTTATGACTCGATTCACATTTGTCCGTTGTCTCGATGAACACCCACAGCGTTCCAGAGACGGCCTTCTGGTACAGTACACAAAACACAGAGAGAGGCTTATTTACACTTTTGAGCAGCATAACTGAGTTATGTGGCCAAAATTAATGGGGATATTTGTTTTTAATGACCATGCAAGTTTATGTGTGTGTGTGTGTGTGTGTGTGTGTGTGTGTGTGTGTGTGTGTGTGTGTGTGTGTGTGTGTGTGTGTGTGTGTGTGTGTGTGTGTGTGTGTGTGTGTGTGTGTGTGTGTGTGTGTGTGTGTGTGTGTGTGTGTGTGTGAGTGTGTGTGTGTGTGTGTGTGTGTGTGTGTGTGTGTACACTGGTATTACACTTTAAATGTGGTTTATGAGGACATATCAAGTGTCCTCATAATTCAAATGGCCTTAAAACATACTGAATGATGTTTTTTGGAGAAAGTAAAAATGCAGAATGTTTCCTGTGATGGGTAGGTTTAGGGGCAGGGGCAGTGTAGGGGGATAGAAAATACGGTTTGTACAGTATAAAAACCATTACGCCTATGGAAAGTCCCTGTAAACCACATAGACCAACATGTGTGTTTGTGTGTGTGTGTGTATATACTGACCAGGCATAACATTTTGACTTAGTATTGTGTTGATCCTCATGTTGCTGGCAAAACAGCCCTGATCCGTCGAGGAATAGACTCCACTAGACCCCTGAAGGTGCGTTGTGGTATCTGGCACCAAGATGTTAGCAGCAGATCCTTTAAATCCTGTAAATTGCAAGGTGGGGCCTCCATGGATCAGACTTGTTCAGCACATCCCACAGATGCTCAATTGGACAGAGATTTGGGGAACTGAGAGGTCAAGTCAACACCTAAAATGTGCTCCTCAAACCATTTTTGCTTTGTGGCAGGACACATTATCTGTTGAACGAGGTCACAGACACTAGGGAATACCGTTTCAAGGCTGTACATGGTCTGCAACAATGCTTAGGTAGGTGGTATGTGTCAAAATAACATCCACATGGATGGCAGGACCCCAAGTTTTCCCAGCAGAACATTGCTCATAGAGTCACACTGCCTCCGCCAGCTTGCCTTCTTCCCGTAGTGTATCCTGGGGCCATGTGTTCACCAGGTAAGCGATGCATACACAGCCGGGATGAAACATGATTCATCAGACCAGGCCACCTTCTTCCATTGCTCCGTAATCCAGTTCTGATTCTCACTTGCCCACTGTTGAAGCTTAATTATTCATTTTCAGGAAAAGTTTTATGGCAAAAAAAAAAAAAGAATAATTACAGCTTCTTCTTTTTTTTTACTATGCAATAATAAATGCATGAAACAAAAACTTTAAAAAAAAAATTCCCACAGGAAAAAGATGACTACTATATAATCAGTTATTAATATTTCATTAGTTCTCTCTTGTTTTTGCATGTGTTTGTATTTCTTTGTATGACAGCCTGACCAAAGATTTAGCATGGTGCATCATGTTAACAGAAATAAAAGTATTGACTTCAAATACAACTATGTAATATGCTTACAAAATTTTGAACAGATTTTAAATATTATTTGAATAAAGGGTGAACATCGCTTCAACAAGATTGATTTTTCATAAAATTCTCGGCAGACCAAATGGCCTGAGCTTTGCTATCAGCATTAATCGACTCGTTTGTGTCTTTTTCTGAAATCCTGAGGATTTTTTTATTAAATTTTTCTGAGTAACAGATTACTAAATTGACCATTTAACTAAATTAAGCTAAATGATGACACTATTGTCTTCGGTAGAGCTGCTTTAGTTTAAATTTAAGTTGTTTCCTAATTGATGAATTATGCAATATTAACTGTTATTTATTACTGTGAAGCTGCTTTTAAACGATCTGTATTGCAACAAGCACTATAGAAATAAATGACTTGACTTTAGCAGATACTTTAATTAAACTAAGAAGTCTATTTTTGAAGAACAAGCATGTGAAAAATGTATATAAGTCAATGACTGTCAACTGAATAATCTCATGAAAGAGTCACTTCTGAGTGATATATAATATACTGTAGTATAATTTGCATGTAAAAACAGTATGAACTCAATCAAACAAATGCAGCACAGAGCTGAGCACAGGTTCTTATATGAAACATGCATTGGCCCTGAGAACTGTGAGTGTGGCATGGCAGTGTTTATCCTGTGATTCATGAAGCTCTATCAGATCCAGCTCTGCTCTCTGTCAGTAGTAATTGAAGAGCATTTGGATTAAGCAAGTGACACTTGACAACAAAAACAAAGTACTTGAGCTGCTGATGTCACTGACCAATAAGTGTACTCTTTGAATGAACAAAATATGCTGTGCAAGGAATCTCCAATCGCTGGACAGAGAAAACAGAGCATGTGATGCCGCCTGTGTCTTTGATGTATATATCATACGGTGCTTTTACATTGTTACACTGACCAATGTCTGAGTGACACATTACACATCACTCATCCAGGGATAACAGATGCCTGTCCCTAACCTTACCCGCATCCCACCTCAACAGCAGCAAAACATAAACACACTAACCTCATTTTACCAAAAAAAAAAAAAAAATGTAATTAGTAGTTAAAGACACCTAATATGGGATTTTATTTCGCATTTGCATTCACTAGGTCAAATTAATCTGATCATTTAGTGAAGTAAATAGTGGTCAAAAGTTATATCTGGCCTAGGAAAACTGACACCTTCAAATGATAGCCTGTTAAATATTTGTTGACGATTTTTTAAGCATATTAAGTAGTTGTGTTTGGAGTCAATTCTTTTATTAACAAATAATACAAATAAGTTATTAACACACAAGAGAGAATCGATGAAATATTAATATATATTTCATATATAACTGATGTTGCATGTTTTTTTGTCCTGTGAGGTTTTTTGTTTTTCTATGCATTTTTGCATAAAGAAATAAGCAATTTTTTTTCCTGTTAAATACCTTGTACCAAGTTTATTGTTTTGTTCTGCTCTCATCTTTCAAATATATTACATATTTTCCCGTATATTTTGATGGTTTAATTACATAGGGCCATTAAAAACAATTGGCATTGGTTTTGGCCACTACTGTATATGGATATACTTAACACACTTGGCTTGCTGTCTGGAAGGCTTGACATCTGAATAACCACCGAACTTAAATTAATTAGTAATAAAATAGACATAAAAGTGAAGACGTGCTGATGGAGGAAAGCCGGAAGAATTGTCAACGTAATGCCTATTGTGTTGTAGCTGCATTACAATATAAACTTTTATATATTATATAAATTGATATTAAATGTATTGTATTTTATGTTTTGTGAATATTTGTTCAATTGTATTAATATTTATACCAAAATATTGTTGCTTTGTTGTTGAAGTAGGCTACCCTTACACATATGCTACACAGCATAGTACAGTAATGACATCAGAAACAATACTATGTGTTTATATAATATATGGACTTCAGAGTACTTGTACAGTTAAAAAAGGAAACATCATGTCCAAAAACAAAACTACTGTGTGTGTGTGCCCTACCACGAAGTCCAAGAAATGGTCATGCTGTGTTATTATTAGCAATTTGTAGGACAAAAGCGCCCTCTAGTTGTGAAGTAACGTCGCAGAACAGAGTTTGGACATCATCAGATGAGACGGATATGAGGCACGGGCATGTAACTTATTACGAATGTGATATAACTTCGCGGGATTTTTTTATTTTATTTATTACAGTTTTTCCACAATTGCTAAGACACGTCACTAATCCCCATTCCATGAACCAAATTTTCAAGGGGCTACCCATTTATCGAATAAATCACTAGTTAGACGCCATTTCCAAATCTCATTCACTCCTTTTTGCAGAGCTCTAAACATATTCTCACTCCCTAAAACACATTTTGCACTGTGATGCACTTGTTGCAAAACGCTAATTACAAGCACAAAAGTTAAACACAACTATAACACAATCATGTCAAATTGTCAACACAGTCAAATTGTCATTGTTTACACACAACAGCTCAAAATCGTTCACTTGTTAACTGTACAAAATATCAGTCAGTTGAGAATGCACACATGTGGCACAGAATGTAGACACCAACAATGGATGGAAAGGAAACAATCTGAGAGGGAAGTGTAGGCTCTGTGTAGCCTACGAGGTGGTGGACGAGGACGAAAGAGCGAGGTGTGGAGAGTGATGTCAAGGCTGGATTCGGTACACCATGGGTAGGCCTAAATTCCACTTTGCCTGACACAGGACAACTTTGCCTGTGATGTGGAGAAAGCCAAAGCCCTCTTGCAATAGCCTATGTTTTTGGCCCAGATCTGAATATACAGAAATTCAATACTTTAGGCTAAAACATTCAATACTATACAGTATACAATATATTCACCAAGTTGCAACATACTTTTTTACGTAGCCTAACAGCAAAATTTGTTCAGTAGGCGTATAATATACTTTTTTTTTTTTTTTTTACTATAACTTAGGGTTAACATATTTTGATTACCGAGAACACTCTGCCCGGCAATGAGATACAAATGATACTCAAAGTTTACGATGCCTTATTAATTTCAATATAAATTCTGTATGGATATAAAATTGTTACATTACAAAATACTATTTATAACCAAAATGTCTATGTCCTGGAAAAACAGGACGTTTGGTAACCCTACTATAACTGTAAAATCTGATAAATGTATTGTTAATATTGCCTGAGGTGTGTAACGTTATCCAACAATTTGAAAGCTTTTGATTTTGACAACAAGAGCTATTGTTTAATTTGGCCTAAAGAGTCAGTGGTTTTGTTAATGTAGTTTGACGATTTGGTTTTGTGTTTAATGTTGTGAGAAAATGGGTGATGGTTGGTTTCTAGAAATGTGTCTTAGCAAAAGTGAAAAATGACGAACAGCGTTCTCACTTCTCACGACACGCACGTCGTAATGTGACGCGGCGGTGACGTCGCGGAGGGGGAAGTTGTTGTTTTTGCTCGTCTATTGTAGCCGTGGATCAGTAACCGGTGAAACCAGAGTCTCTGGTCCCGGAATAAACACAATAATGCGCGAATGAGTCTCTCGTGTAGTTGAGGCTGTAGTCGATGAAGGAATGGAGGTGCTGGACAGTCCTCTCAATCTCGTAAGTGTTTGTTTACAAACCACATTAGCACGCTAGCTGCTGTTAGCTTAGCCGCATTGAATCTCTGAACAAATTCAAACAAAGATGTGAAGAGATTCAATTTTCCGAACACGTGCAGTCCTTTACCTGAGATTTTTTAATTCCTTCAAGCGTCATTTGAAATTTTCGTATAAACCGTTTTATAATGTAGTGTGTCGGAGTTAGCTTCCATACGTGTGTGTGTGTGTGTTTACTGTTGACAGCTGATCACCTTTAAACAAACACTCAAGTACTTCACTGACATATGACTGTCAATGTGTCATTTATTTTCTAGAGTCTAATGACATATATGAGAGTACGTTACGTTATTGAAACATTACGTCCTGAGATTATCCTGAAGTGATCGAGATCACTTGAGAAAATTACGTTTATTTCTAAATATAAATATTATAAATCATTCATTAGACGTTACATTAAAAAATGGAAACCACAGCATCCAAATGATACAGTTACAGGAAAAAAGTATATTGTAACAGTAAATTAACTTTGCAATTACGAAAAATATTTAATAAATTCATTTGTATACCGTATGTACTGAAAGTATAGTGTTGTACTGCATAGTGTACACTTCTGAATGTAGAGCACTTGCATACTGTAAAGATACAGTAGTCCAGGGATGTCCAAAGTCAGTCCTGGAGGGCCACTGTGACTGTCCCTCAGGGTTTAGTTCCAGCTTGGCTCAAACACCTGTCAGGAAGTTTCTATTATGCCCAAGAAGACCTTGATTAGCTGGTAAAGGTGTGTTTAATTGGAGTTGGAACTCTGCAGGACAGTGGCCCTCCAGGAGCAGGATTGAACACCCCTGCAGTAGTTAAACTCTAAATGAAACGCATGTCTACACGACACTCAAAAGGGTTGTGCTACTGCAAAACCAAAGTCAGTGAGAGAGGTTCATTCTGCCTCCGCATCACATCTCGTGTTTGGTTTGCCCTTTGGAATTTGTCCACATCACAGACTGTGTCGTCTCTTGCCAGTCAAAGGGAAAAGTGTGCTGGATCCAGCCCTGACAGCATTGTCCACACCTTTCTCTTTCTCATCATCATCCTCTTCCTCCTCATCCACCACCTCTTAGGCCGGAGACACACTGCAAGCGTGGCGTTTCTGCTGCGTGTCAGCCGCGGGGCAGCTGCGCAGGGTTTTCTCTGTCTTTGCACACCAGAAGCGTGTCTGATGCGGCGCTGCTGCTGGTATTAAGCCCTATTCTTCATGTTAAATATAAATATATTGCCTTTTGATACAGCAAAGACAAAGTCGGCAGTAGCCTGACCATACATGGTATTGATGGCAAAATAGGCTACAGAATATTTCGTTCTGTAGGCTATTGACAGGTTTAATATTTCAAAATCGATAATTATGTTGTTTTTTATTATTACAATTAGGCCTAAATCTGCATTTATGTTAACCTAAAGACTTTCAAACATGAAAATGCCATTTATTAATATGTATTTGTGTCAAAATGGCATATAAACATCTTTTCCTATGCAATTTTGCCTAGAAACGCTTCCAACACGTTCGCATGTCGCGTGAAAAATAGGCGTCTCTTCTATTTGAAGCATGCACGCGTTTTCCGCGCGGCTCGGACCGCGCGTGAGCCGCGCGGCTGACGCAGGCAGTATGCAAGCGCTAACCGGTTAACATGGGAGCCGGAATAAAAACGGACACGCCACGCAGCCGAGACGCTCACGACACGCTTGCAGTGTGTCCACGGCCTTACACATACTCTCCCTCCTTTCCTTTTCAGATGGATTGTTCGTTTCAACATTATACAACATCTTGCAACACAAGTGCAATAACAGTATGAAATGTGTTTTAGTTAAGTGCCTGAACTTATTTAAGGTTTTACAGAAAGAGTGATTTATTCAACAAATTGGTTTAGGCTATTGAGGATTTGGTTCAGAGAGCAGAGTTAAATGTTTTAGCAATTCAGAAAAACGAATAAACCTTAAAGTTCACCCAACAATGAAAATTCTGTCGTTAATTATTCACCCTCATGTCGTTCCAAACCTGTAAGACTCTTGTTCATCTTCAGAACACAAATGAAGATATTTTTGATGAAATCTGATATTTTTCTCAGTCTGTAAAGTTTCAGCTCAAAATACTCCACAGATGATTTATTATAGCTTGTCAAATTTGCCTCGATTGGGTCAGGTGTAACACGCTGTTTTTGTGTGTCCCTTTAAATGCAAATGAGCTGATCCTTCCCTCCCCCTTTCCAGAAGAGGGCGGGGCATTTACAGCCTTTACTTCAGATGCTCAACAACAACTGGAGAATCTTACACACCCAAAATGTCAGAAACTGTCAGTAGCATTGTTCAGCTTTTCATTGTTCGAAGTCTCAGAAAGTAACAACTTTTAGAATGCAACTGGACTTTTCTGTTAATCTTTTGTGCAAATCCAGCGTTGAATTGACCCCCATTTGTGAAGCAGTCCGGCGTAAAATGATTTGCGCAAAATAACACTTTACTGACTTTCTTCAGTAGCCTGACGTGGTCATACTCAATTCTAGTCAGTATATTAGTCTGAACCTGCTCCATTGGGCTGTGATTATGGGGCGTGTTTCAACCGAACCAGGAAAGACATCAATTGGATAGACCAACAACCAATCAGAGCAACGAAGCGACGCATTGTCAAATGTCAACAGAGCTCAACTAACCTGTGTTGCTGTAAAAATTTGTTTTTGATGTAAAAACTTGGCAACCCTGTCTGCACGCACACTGGAATAAACAATCTTTGCCGTTGTTATAAAAAAAAAATGTTAAGGATACACAGAGTACTTACCAACATGATCATCATTTCTGAGAGAAATAGTGCAGGTGAATGCATATCAAACAAGCTCTCCGTTTAGGATTCGAACAAATACAATCCAAGCTCCTTTGATGACGTGATGATTACGTTACTGTTGATCATCTGTCCGTCATCGTCTAAAGACCGCCCTGATGATTTCATTGGTCCGAACAGTTTCTGTTCGGGGATAATCACTCATCTATGGATCAAGACCAGACCGAACCGCCCGAGCTCAAATGTTGTCGGCGGGGCTAAGTTCAGCTGGCATCCAGACAGCGCATTTCCTTCATAAATGGAATTCAAGCACAGAGCGCTCAGTGGCTCAGACAGTGAGAATCTATGGAGACACATGTTCTTTGGCTCATCGAATAACAGAACATTTTATAATGTTTATTTGGCGGAGACATTGTAACTCCAGCTGCTACAGCGAGGAAACCATAGACTAAAAAAATATGGACGTAGCGTCCGTGACGTCACCCATAGGATTCCGATAAGCCATTCTGAAGCTTAAAGTAGAGACGAGCTGGGCGTCGCCATCTTGCAAGCGAGTCATCGCGTGTCACTCCCGGATAACAGAAAATGGGCAAAAAGGCGGGATGTGCGCGCAGCTGAGGTGACGCAATGACTATAGACGGCAGATAAATGGCTATCCACCTGTAACCACGCCCTTAATTATGCAGAATTTTAAGGCTTTATAACATAAACGAATGAGTTATAAAAAAAAATTCACCCCCCTCACAGTTGTCATGAAGATCAAAATTAGCCTTATAAGCCAAAACCACAATTTGTACCAGGCTGTAAACATGTTTTTTTCTGCTTTAAAATTGAGAATTTTAACATGGGGCTCAATGAGATTCTGCTCCCTTCTGGAGCCTGTCCCTAGTGGCCAGTTAAGAAATTGCAGTTTACATTACTTCCGTATTGGCTTCAAGAGAGATCGCGGGAGGTTGCCGCTTGGAGGAAACAGAAATGGCGGACTGCTGCGGCTCACTCTGGTTGGGATCTATGCAAATAGGGCAGATTGTCACCAGTCATGGGTGGGGCTTACTCTTACATCATAAGAGTAGGGGGAAATCTGGAACCGCCCGTTTGGAGAGACTGTTCATCATTTTTTGGGGATTATTAAACAAAGGAGTGGTTGGATTTTTACCATTATAGGCTTGTTATTTACACACACTGTGGACAAACATCTCTGTTGAATCACCTTATAAGAGTGAATTTTGAATAATGGGTCCCCTTTAAGTGTTACACATGATGAAATGATGTAATAGGTTATATTGTCCCTTTCAGGCCCATCAACAGTGCAGGAAAGCAGACCGCTTGCTGGCTGCTGGGAAATTTGAAGATGCCATCTCCTGCCACAGAAAAGCTGCAGGTTGGTTTCTTTTTTACGCCTTATTCAGACACTAGTTGTTTCTCATGGGGACGTCTATAAAAATACATTTGCGTGGCACTTTAGTGAACAAACTCATGCTTTCAGATGGCAAATTATTCCCAGGGGTTAAAAATGTCTGTTATTGTAATTCATATTAATTTAATAATAGGAAAGTAATATCATATTTATTATTTAAAGCTGCAGTCCATAACTTTTTTTGGTCCAAAATCAATTTGAGTAAGTACGTATTCAGTATTCAAAACTATCTAATAATGTGTTCTAATTAAAGTGGTATGTTGGATTTCTGCACAGTTCAAGCATGTCTTTGTCACGTCTGTAGAGTCTGGCTAGTAATAGTAACGCACATGAGGAGCGGAACGCATGTTCTTCAGCGGATCATTTATAGCCTTTCCTCACAGCAGCTGGAGTAATTAAACATAATTTTGATGGCAGATTGTAAACCAGAAAGGGCCAAATGACATCATGAGTGACAACTGGAGATTCACTCTTAGTCAAAATCAAAAGATAAGACTTTACAATCTACAGGTAACACTAATACACAAAATACACATAGTCACGCAATGCTACTGAGGTTAACATGAATAATTGGAGAACAAAGTGTAACCATAATATAATAATTTGCAGGGTTTGATGTGATATGAGCGATCGTTAGATTTAATCGCCGTTGGTAGCATGATTTATACAGCAGCACAAATAAATACTATCGAGCAAAGATACTAATAAAACACAATGCTTTTCAGGTTTTTCAGATAGGTCTAACATTAGTTTTTCTGGTACAGAAATTGAATAAAGTAATCAAATGTAAAATAACTGCATGACTGTTTAAATTAACGTTTATTCCTTATTAAAAGGACAAAAGCTATTCAATCAAGAGCAGTGAGTGATGTCCTTATCTTTTGTTTGACATTAAACAGAGCAGTAAAGGTTACTACCCCTTTAAGACCTAATATAGGGATATGCGTCGTCTTTCTCGACTGTATAAAGTTCACTTAAGGCATAAACAGACTATGTCTGCTTGGATACTCATCAATATGGACATGTTGACATACTTTTTGTGTGCATTTGTCTGTTCAAGTGAAAGATTTGAAAGAGAACTCAATATTTGCGTGCTTGCGGATGAGTGCACGAGACATCTCGCAGCGCACACGTTCTCATTCCTGTCTTCTGCCACTACACCCAGGTGATGATGATGAAAATTACTGGTCGTATTCGTACATACGGCAGCACTCGCATGGATTACATTAGATTAATTTATTTGTAAGGGGACAATGCAATTTCATAGAAACACATGAACAAACGTGTAATAAAGCCAGAATTAGCCAAGAGGCTATTGTTCATCTGTAGTCCCCTGGCCAATATGTTAAAAGAGCAATAAAATATGATACAAATATATATAGTCAATAACAACACAATACAAATCCAAAAAACATTACTTACATATGACAAATGCACGAAACATATAGCTAAAGCAGCCATAAAAGGCACAAGACATACAGCCTTTAAAAACAAATACAATCTTTTTTACAGAGAGACACAACAGGTTCAAGTCTTTAGTGTTGACAGATATTTGCATCAATCAGCCATTTTGTTTAACTGTTTAGTAAAAGCTTTATTGCTTTTAAATCTTTATATAAAAGGATTGAGCAATGTTTACAAAGAGAGACCGTTTTGCCCACATCTTTCTTTATTATTGCTGTTGTTATGTATCACTGAGGAGCCAGTATGTATCCATTGACAGAAACATACATAGAGCATTATTTTCAAGTTACAGATGCGTCATCAGATGTGAGATGAAACGGTGCAAGTGCGTGCTGGCACCTTTTACACTGCGCCCCGGTTGGGAAACAGTGGACTAATCCATGTAAATGTTCAAATGATCTCACTGACAGCAAAACCGCACAAACCTCAAAACGTTAGATTCATCCGCACTGAGGAGCCGCTGATGCGCAACTCACACACGGATGATAACGCAGCAAATAACTGCATTTGTAGATTTCAAACAGAGATGGCGACGAAGAGGAAAAACTTACGGACTGCAGCTTTATTTATATATCCTATTTAAAATATGAAGTGTGACACTATAGTTTAAATAGTTTTCTGTCTTACATTTTATTTCTCAAAATGGTGGATATAATTGAATGTGGAAAAAAATGATAGGAAATTTACACAGTAATTTAATTCCCATACAACCTTGCTGTTTGTCAATAAGCAGTTAGTACTTGTTTGTGAGGTGGGAGAGAAACACAGACTTTCAGGATTTGGACTAACCCATGTAAATGTTGAAATCATCTTACGTTCCCCTGAGAAAGAATTAGCGTCTGTACACGAACAGGCCTCAGGTTTGCCTCACACATTCTCAAATTCTTGTATAATCTGTCGCCCTATTCGGACGGGATTAGATTAATATGGGGACGTGGGGGTAAAGGAATTTTACCTCAGGATGTCTCTAATATTAATGGGCAATTCGCACGGGATAAGACATCTCAGTAAAACTAGCAGAAGTCGGAGGGGTATCTCGCTTTACCCACCCCAGTAACCTCCTCATCTTCATGTGTGTAAGACGTTGCTGTTATCAGGTGAGCAAAAACACAACATGAGCACCAGTCTAAACTCCGTCTCCTATATATATGTTTTATAAAACAGTTCGGTCCAGTCTAACGATTCTGATTGGATTGTGTTGGTAATAGACACTTTCCTAGAGCTAAAATAAGTGTTGTGCCTCTAATAAGTGCTTTTGATCTTCTTTTTGCTTTAAATGATATGCGGAAACACCTCCAAGCTCGCAAAATGACCTTTTTACAGAGAGTAAAAGTCTCGGTAATCTTCACTGACATTACGAATCATTGTCTGTAATGATTACCGAGATGACACCTTCAGACGGGACTAATATCACAGAGAACCTCTGGTAATAATTACTTTACCCCCACATCCCCATGTTAAACTAATCTACTCCGAATAGGGCTTTTGCCTAGCACTGGGCTCTCGGTGACTGAGAAACCAGCCCTGGAGCGCTTGAATAACCTATTATTTCTCCACAGAACTTCTCAAGGAGGCCATGAAGCTCACCGAGTGTGAACAGGTACACCTGGATGGTCGTCGTTGTCAGGTATTGTCTTTTGGTAATTTTACAGTGTGAGATCTTCAGATGTTTTTTTTCTTCCGTAGGCCCGCTTGTCTCTGGAGCTTCAGAGGGAAAGTCATTTCAAGCAGCAGAGGCTGATCGAGGAGCGATGGAAGCGAGCTAAGCGAGAGGACAAGCCCAGAACGCTCCAGCACGTCCCCGCCTCAGACCAGACGCCACGGCGCCACCTACTGCCGGGCGGAGCGGCCACAGACATCTCCCAACCCTCCGAACGCGAGTACGACACCTGGCTGTACCTCCTGAAGAACAAAGGCACCATCCCAGAGCCCTGCACAGGCAGCAAAGCCCAGAAAGACGACAAAACCCGACTGGAAGAGCAGCAGACCACCATTGATGACCTACGCAAGCTCGTGGACCGCCTGGTGTCCGATAACGAGCGGCTGAGACAGGAGAACGAGCGGTTGCGGTCAGAGAACGTGCGGCTGAAGAAGGAACACTACGCTGATGCCGACTTCGTGGAGAAGTCGGAGCTATGGGTGCTTCCGCAGTCGGCCGAGGAGCGCAAGGCGAAGGACATTCCCATCCCACAGCTCCCTCCTCTGGAGATGCCCACTCAGGAGATCCCTCTGGAAGACCTGCCAGGTCTGGAACTTCCTGAGGACATCCAGCAGGAACTGCAAGAGCTGCTGGACGGCGAGAAGCTGTGACCTGTCCGCGCTCAAAACACGCACCAAAGGGAGACTTCGATCGGCGTCGAGTGCCAGCGAACGCACAGAGGGAAGCACGCCGGAAAGATCTGAAAACGTGACGCAGCCCGGGGGGCCGTAAGCGATGGTTCACAAGGCCGTCAGTAGGTTTGGTTCACGACTTTTCTCAGAGGCGCCCGTAGCGATTGGATGGAAGAAAGAAAACTCTTTTTGAAGTACGTGTGCCTTTTTGAACATTTCTAACGCGTTTTGTTTGTTTGTTATGAAGTACGAGTGAAAAGGGACATTGGAGATGAACAGATTCTGTCGGACACTGTTTATCAGCAAAATCCCACTTTGAATCGAAAACTATTTCCTACACAGACACTGTGAATTACATCCATAATGTGGGTGTGTGTGTGTGTGTGTGTGTGTGGGTTTTGTGCGGTACCTGTTGATTAGCACATCAGTGTCGATACGTCGGTGTTCATGCAGTTTCAGTCGTCTGTCAACAGCGCAGATTTAGGGCATGGAGGAAGCCAAGGGGCATCGATGCAATTAGTTCTGTTTCCGCACACCGATAACCAGCTTGCAGCACTTGTTTTGCCTTATCGCAGAAGTCCCGTAGACTAGCACGAAGCCCAGTCATGATGTCATCTCTGCCAGATCGCCACCCTGGACGATTTGTAGCAACCCTGAACTATAAAACACCGAAAACAGCCGTGCTGATAACCGTGGATTATTTCTACAGGCTGAGGGACTGAACATGAGAGTGAGACCATTGCATTCAGAACTATAAGCAATAATCATGTCATGTGCAGTATCACTTCTTTCTTTCTCATCTCTTACTATTTCCTGCTCCGCTGTGTCATTCTTCGGCAGCACAGGAAACCTTCACTCTTTGTCCACATCAGGACCCGGATGAACTGAGGATGCCGTTAGTTCTTTTGAAGCTTCGTTTTGTATTGTACTCATCAATCAAGGATCGTCTGGATCACGATGCTAATATTTTCAGGTAACTGATTGCACAATCATACATTGTCTAACAATAAACCAGGTCCACTCCTCACACTAATCAGAAGCGTACCAACATGTGCCAGACGCGCCTGGGAAGAGATGAATTTATGGCTCATATTTGTGTCATGAAGAGGGAACCAAATCCACATTTTGCTTTTTTTATGATTTTTTTTTTAATTCAATGTTTAATTACTGGTTTACCACAGTAATCAGGGTGCATCAGATTGTTTTGTTATTTTACGTTTTGTTTTATGATGTAAAAATCAATGAAAATCATATGACGAAAGTGTTTCGATGTATGAATGGCTGTTCTACAGTAGATGTATGTACATGATTAAGAAATTGAAAACAAGAATTTATGTATAATTCTTTTGCGAGTTTACTTGCTCTGACAAGCATTAAAGATTTTAACAAGATGAAGCATACATCTGAGTTGGTTTGCTGTTTATGCTCTTATTCTTAATACAGTCAACTAATAAAAGTTGATTAGATGAGCATTCAGAGCACATTTGTGTCTGCACGTCTCATGAATTCTGTTCTCATTTCTCTAGTCGGAGGCTATTGAATTATATTACTTTTTTTAAATCGTAATTTTTAATTCTCATATTAATTTTAATAGTACAAATAGCTGTTAAATATGAGTTCATAAAAGATGCATTCATAATTTTATAGCATTGATAATGGTTTCATAATCTCACCACCACAATGATGCTGCTAAAAGTTATAAATGCTATCTAGATATGTTCTAAATCAGCCACTGTTACTAAACCGAATATTAGCCTTTAACTAAATGTAAAAATTATAAGTTTGTATAAAACAATTAAACTGTAAGACTTGATGTTAGTGACTGCATTAAAAACAAGTTTCATTGAAGGCATCATTTCTAAATTTCCACAACGGCTTAATAGCGTCCTCTGGTGCCCAAAGTGGGGAAAATGTTGGCTATTGGGTAACATCATTTTCTCTTGCTCTTGGTGACATCAGCAATTTATGGATCAATATATTGATGAAAGATGAGGATCTGAAGAAACAACGCAGGAACAAACTACAGTATTGTATACAGTATTGCGCTGATAAAAGAATCCAGACAGCAACAGGCAGTGATACAATGAATTTAAGCGCACACTTGCAGTTATAATTGACTTTTCATACAGGCCAAAAGTAACCTTTTCCCCATTTATTCAAATATGATTTATATCAAACATGAACTTAAAGATTTTGTAATCATATAGATTGGAGTTAATTCTTTCTTTTTTGTCATAACCAGATGAAACATGCCAAATTGTGCAGACAATTTTTGGCCAGGCTGTCATACAAACTAATTATGAGCACATATAAAAGACAATCAATGAAATATTTACTTGTGTTGTAGTCAATGTGTTTTGTACCTTTTTTGCATACGGAAATAAAATGTGTAGCTATACTTTAACCTTTTACCTTTAAAAATGAAAAAAGATTCCCCACATTTTGATAAATTAATCGAACCGGTAGCATGCATATATGTATGAATATATACTGTATAGATTTCTCTTTCAGCTTGTCAATAAGGCAAAAGGCAGACAGATATTTGATAAATCCATTTTAATGGAAAATGTAAAACCCCTTTGAACTTTGTACAAAGCATGTATCACTTGCACTTTAAAATTTGAAATTGAAGCAAGCCATGTTTAAAAAAATACATCAGTGAATGTATATATGTATATATTTACACAGCATAGTACGATTTCCTTTTTCCATTGAACTTCAAAAGTTCACCATATTAAATCTGAACATAAAAAGGAGAAATGAGTTTTCTTAAATAAATTACAACTTTTTTGTAAATGTCTCCATTTTACAGTGAATACTTCTTAATAAAATGCTGAAGTGTGTTATTCATTAAGTCTTTCTTTACATAATAGAACTTTACAATGTTTACAATTGTTTGGCAGTTCTTTTTCTCAAAAGATATGGCATGAGGACATGAGACAGCGGATCTCTCTCACAGTAACTCCAAGTCTCCAAAGTAGTGAGCGGCATCAGAAATCCATTAGCAAACTGTACAAGTCACATTTACATTTGATCGAGAACAGAGCAGAACTTCTGAAAATAAATACGATTCTCCACTGAAACTATACAGTAGGAAAGAACAAAAGGGGAACGAAACCAAACAGACAAACAAACACTAGTTGGGACAGCGGCGCTGTCAGATTATCTTCAAATTTGTGGCGTGTTGATCACAGTCATCCTGATGGGCTATACTGCTATGGTGTCAGTAACAAACAGAAACAGTTTCCTGGTGTGTGTTTTTCTCTGCTTGGCACTGGAGGTTCGCAGTGTGAGCATTAGTGTGCATATTTGGGGGAACGTGTTGACGGGTGTCATGAGTTCGTCTCCTCTTCTTCCTCCTCCTCTGCGCAGCACCTCTTTAATGTTCCCACGGCGTTCTTCACGCAGTGGTAAAAAATGTTCTTGACCTGGGAGAAACAGCAGGCCGTTAGAATGAGGTGACACTCTGACTCGCATGATGAGAGGCACGTCTGAGATGAGATAAAAACCACAAATCCGGTCTATCAGTTTGCATCTTCTGATTAATTACTGAATCTCCTGATCAAAACGCGTGATCGCATGTAATCATATGTAAAATACCTGATCATCAACATTAAACAGCATATGAATCAAAACTCTCTAATGTTACTGAATGAAATGAGGACCCAGGACGAGCTCCAGGACTGTGGAAGCATTAGGGGTGTGTTTATGGACTTGATCTACTCCATCTGTGTTTGATCATCACTCTGAATCTGATCTGGATACAAAAATCTTTCACAAAAATGTGATGTTCTCAGCTTTTTGTTTAAAATGTTGCTTTTTAAAGGGTCATGAAACCCCCCAGCTGTAGCTGTGTTTTTTCACACCTTTGATTTGAAAAGGCTTGTTTAAAGGGGAGTGGTCGACTGTGAAAAGGTGGGATGGTATTTTGTGGAAAGAGGGAATGGTTTGCATAAATAGGGGAGTGTCATTAGGTGCATTAAGATTAGCGATACCAACAGCAGCAGTTACAGCGGTTCTGAGACATGTTCTTGGTCACGTTGCCATTGTTAACCACAGTGAGAATAAATGAGGGATGAGTACAGCGAATGAGAGAGCTATGAGTGGCGTGCAGCAGAGATCGCAAATCATTCAGCTCTTCAAACCAGCATATTTCAGTGAGAAATGAAAGTAAATCATTTCTCACTGCATGACGAAATATTTTGCAAACGTGATAAAACTATATTTGTCCAAATATGCACGCTGTTTGGCAAGATGAACAACGCGCCGACGCGATAAGAGAACGTGAACCACCCGCGAACATGTGCTGCGACAGAGATGTGTAATGGGTTTGCGGTTTTATAGTCTCGACTGCGCATCTGAAGCACAGAGCGACGCGCACTGGATTGCCGTTGTCATGAAAAATCCTGTCCCCCTGTGAAATTGTGTCCGCAAGGACCCCCAGAGCGATTCTATTGGCTGAAAGAAATTTTAATAGGTAATCTGTTCAGAGCCTGATTACAATTCTTACACAATCGCGTTTTTGCTGTTTAAATTGTGTTAAAATAGTCTTTTATGTCTTACAAAGCATATGTTTCATATATTAGTATTATATAACTGAAGCTATAAGTGCTTATATAAGTATATAATTCAGAACATGTTTTTGCTCCCATTATAGCAATCAATTAAATATTTCAAATAAATGTTTTGCGTGTGTACTTAGTGTGGCAATGAATTCATAGTTTATTAGTTTATTATTTAGTTATTTTTAAACAATTGATTGTCCAGAACCATGTATAACAACTTTTGATCAGGCATTTAAAACCGCTACCAGCGGACACGATTTCACAGGGGGACAGGATTTGTCATGACACCGTGACGATCCGCGCTGTCACTCGGCAGCTGAATCTATATTTGTCCAAATATGCACAGTTTTACTAAGAGCCCGAACACATGCGGTTTAGTGCATGTCTGTGACCACAAATAAAACGGGGACATGGCTTTTGATTCTTGTTATTTCATCAAATATATTGTTCATTACCCTACAGATTGGTTATTTTGCACTCCTGACATAAAGGAGATAGTCAACGCTTGCAGGTTCGGCATGCGATTCCTCAAGTTAATTTTACTTTACCGAGCCTTTGGTGGTAGCAAAGGCTTCCACAGACGGCGGCCGGTTACAGCTCGCTCGGCGCCCTTACGTTACTTCGTATCAGCACAACGCCTCACTTTCCTCCTTCACTTTTCCGCACGCTGCTTCCAAAACTTCCCCACCATGTCTCTACAATAATGATGGAAGACGGGTCTGACAGAAGTGACTGTCTGATGCATATTAACTAAATTATCTTGTACGCATACTACAGCGCAGTGTTTGGACTGAATGAGCTTTATGTCATGAATATATATCGAGAATCGCTCGGAGCGGTCGGCGTCAGCATGTCCCCAGCAGCCCATACATGGGCCGAAAAGAACACACTGACGTCAGCATTTGTGACGTTGCTCCGACTCAGCTTTTCAAACCAGAAGACAGAAATCGCTCTGAAAAATGCAAAAATAACTTTTTTTTTCACATAAGAATAACATTAATGAGTACCCTTAGTGTTTTCAATGATGTGCAGCCTATACATATCTGTTTACATCTCAAAAAAAGTATTTTGGGGTTTCATGACCCTTTAAATGAAACTTACCCATATTCAAGTGTTGATACAAAGAAACGCATGAATAAAATATTTTTTAAGAGTTTTTTGTTATCATGCTTGTATTCATTAAACAAAATATTCTATGGGCTATTCAATTTTGTTGAAAATGGTCAAAAACTCTGGCAGTGGCTGGCAACTTTATTTTATTTATTTTTTTAATGCTGGCAGGGAGAGAGTTAATTAACTACACATAAATAGCATTTAAATGAACATGCATGAATGTGAATGTGCATTAGGTGTGTTTTGCTTTTTAATTAATTTATGAAGCCTCTGTAAAGTTTAACATTATATTATACTGTGACGATGTCTGCAAATATTGTGGTATTCCGCCATTTTTCTCGCTGAAACACCAGCTCATTTATGACTTTGTGGTTGCGTTCAGCTCATAAATACAATTTTTTGACGTGACTTGAATGCACCATAAGACCGATTAAAATAATAATTAAGATTCTGTTAAACCTTTTAAAATATTTTTGACCTTAACTTTGATCAATATGAATTTCAACATTTTAAAACTTTGATATTTGTAACTTTCATGTGATCTCATGTCCTACAATGCATACGTGTGATTGAACTTTACCTGTAGCTTATCTTCATAGTTGATTTCCTCTTTGGAGGATCTGAGTTCCTGGGTTAAGTGGAACGAATGCCCCACATGCTCCGGAGAGACAAAGTCATTGATCACCTGAACGCAGCTGTGAAGGTTCTGCACCTGTACGGATGAGACACACACAAACATGAGTGTGCACTGACGGGACGCTTATCATAAAGATGCTGGTACACTGGAACTTTAGCTAGTACAGAAAGAGGAAGTGTGCCTGTGATTGTGTCATCATACACACTCACCTTCCATAAATATCATGTAATACGTGTAATTGTAAGTCAAAAAGTAATTTACCCTATAAATGTAAATAACCCTATAGAGCCTCCTGTATCACATTTGCTATGCAAAATATACCACTAAATTATAAATATTAAAAATGTTGCTGTTAAAACCTACTGTACACAATCTACAAGCAAACCCAATTAACTTCTGTTGTCTTATTGATAGTTCATATTTTTTAGCAAGTCCTAGGCTTTTTATTATAACCCTAAAACTGTTCTTGCTGTCAAATCTTTATTAATTTTTATAAAGTAAACATAAGAATACCTTTTATATTGTTTGTAATATTTCAAGACAAACACTTACTGAAGTGAAGCAACTTAGGTTTGCTTGATTATCCATACATCATTTTCAGAAAAATCATGTTCAAATGTGAGTATCAAATATGATACATCAGACTTTTGATCTCTCAGTCAACTTTGTATTACGTTGCATTACATATTTTGCCTCATATTATTATATATTATGGACATATTATTAGGATATTTAGCATGACAACTGATATTTTTATGTATTTTTTATGTAAGTAGTCTGTTACACAGTTATAAAGATCTCATTGATTTACATTACAAGCTATCATCTTCCTTTTTGGCCATATAAATATCAGCAACTGCATTAAAGGTGCAGTATGTAGTATTTATGAGGATCTATTGACAGAAATGCAATATAATACACATAGCTATGTTTTCAGTGGTGTATAAAGACCTTACATAATGAACCGTTGTGTTTTTATTACCATTTTTATCTACACACACCATGTGTTACAGTGAAGTCGCCATTATGTGCCGTCATGTTTCTACAGTAGAACAGACAAACTGCTCTACAGAGCGCTAGATACTCTGCTCTCTCAGAAGACAACTTTGTTCTGTGTTGGCCACCGTAGCTAGGGAGGGGTGAGCGGCGGGTAGTTGCAATTCGCAACCTCACCACTAGATGCCAATAAAATTTACACAGTGCACCTTTAAATTGTATATATTTGCTACGTTTGGGCCTATGAATATTTTTCTCAAAGTATGAGCACCATATTCTCCTATATATGTGTGTGTGTTCCATTTACAAAAATCAATATTTTTCTTATTTCTATTCTTTCATATGCTAGGCTTTACAGGGTTAAAGTAAAGTGATTTTTTAATATATATATTTTAATTTTGTTCTAAATTACTCTAAAAAACATTCAAAAATTAAGTCTGGCTTAAATGTCAATGTAAACAAGACATCCTTAAGCGTTGTTGCTTTCAATGTCAATAAAGTGTTTTGTATTTTTGTCTATATAATCAATACAATATAAACATCCGAATCAGGTACATATCAGGATTTGCTTATGTTGTACAAGTAGTTTGAGCAATCATAGAAGAGGAAGGAGTGCAATGAGACCTGGTGCAGAGCTCCAGCAGGGATCAGGACCGAATCACCCAGAAACTGCACCACAGTCCAGCCCTGAACGGCGTGTTCATCCAGCAGACGCTGACGCAGCTTACGGCTCAAGTACCAGCCGGGCTCACGGATGGGGTCGTGATCCGCCGGGATCTCCACGCCCTGCTCTTTCGCCACCTGTCATGTCCAAACATGCACAAACTTTGAGTTAAATCAAAAGCACACACACAACATATGCAAATATATGAAATGAACCCTATAAAAGTCCCTTGTGCTAGAACGAAAGGTTTTATGAGGACACTCACTCAGAGAGAGGGAGCGAGCGACCCACTGTATCATTTCAAGATCATCAGAGAAATCAAATCAAAATAACCTTGTGCAGGAACTCTTTAATCTTCTCGCCGTCTTTGCTCGTGTAGATGTGCCACAAGGCTCCGGGAGTCTCGCTCGAGTCCTTTAATCTTTTCTTTACGTTGTCATCCAGATCTTCCTCCTCCAGCCTCTTCAGCACTCCTGTGTGTTTGGCAACACATTCATGCGGTTACACAGCAAACACATCACACAGTCAGCTTAATTTATTATAAAGGCAGGGAGCGCCAGCCTCTTTTGAAGACGGAGCGGTGTTTAAAAATTAATGGAGAAGTGTGTGTGTGTGTGTGCGAGTCTGGCTTATATATATTCTCCTCATGTCTGAGATGGTGGTTAAAAATAGAAAGGCCATCGCAGTAGGAAAGAGAGAAAGGGGAGGAGCAGCTGTTGGGCTGAGACACGAAGCAAGGATTGCAAACGTACTGATAAACTTATAACCGGAGAGTAAGAAAAAAAAAGTGTTTTTCAGAAATTGTCATGTTTGTGATTTTATAATCTCACAACCACGATCACACTGACGTTTTAACTTCACCAGTACAATCACAAAAGAAGTCATTTACATACTTTATCCTAAAGGTACAATGGCAAAAGGCCTGCTTTTTATCTGAATTACACAACAGACGATAAGGTCTTGGTGCATCTCTTTGATCAGCCATGTTGAATGCATGTTATCATGACTCATTAAGACATTTTTACTGAGGGTCAAAGGTGATCACCTATGGCAGGGGGCATTCAAACATTCAAAGGAAGCGGAGGGTAAACAAAGCAGGACAGTGAAGAAAGTGATAAACCAGGAGACCCTGGACAAGAACTCGGGTCACCCCTTCGGTTTCATTCAACCCTCAACAACTTTTTTTCCTCTTAGAAGAACCTCGGAAAGTCTTGGAAAGCCTAGATATGCGAGGTTGCCTAATTTTACTAAAGGTTTAATTTTAAAATTTTAAAAGTCATGAAATTAATACAAAATCTTAAAACATCATAGGCATATTTACATTGATCATACATTTTTCTAGTTCTAGCAAGTTTTAAAATATCTTAGAAATATAAAATAAAGTATATAAAGTATTTTTTCCCCTTATCCAAAATCATAAATCATAAAAAATGATGTAACATCATACCCTGAATAGTTCCAATGTTTTTTAGAGATCTGCCTACTGTAGTGGACACCCATCAGATAATTACCTGTAGACTATCAGAGCGAGCACAGATGAAAATGTAAAACTACAAATGGTTTTTAGTTGATACCAGATTAATATGGCCCTGTTAATGTGAAACTTATCCATGTTTTGGTTTGAGTTTCTACTGATTTAATCTTATGAGTGCAGAGAAAAGCTCTTTGCAGTGCTGCTATGGCCATGTACAGGCAGGGGAAACTCGTTCCAGATGCATCTCTCACATTTCATTGTTTCCAGGGTGGAAACCATGTTCTGTGTTTTTTCCCCCTCTGAGCTCAGGGGTTTATGGAACAATGCAGCTCTAGCAGAGGCTTTTCCCTCTAACACGGCTGACCAAGTTAACGGACAGGCTGTTGACAGTTGTGTGGCGAGCTGGTCTCAGGCTTACCCGTTTTGGAAAGGACACCATTCCCTTTAGCCACTCCAACATAAACCAGCACGCTGATGATGTCAGACACCTCCATGTGCAGGCTAGCTGTGCCAAAGTCCTGTTCCTGAGATGCTGCCACACCTGTAACATACATCGTTCAATTCAACATGTTATCAAAACAGACTTCAGTTTTTCTTGTTTCTTTTATTGCACCATGTAAGTGCCATTTATCCCGTTTAAACACAGCATAATTAAGCAATACAAAAAATACTCCCATGAGAGTACAGTATTTTTTTGCATTACAGTAATGACTACAGTACAGTCACAATTAGGATGAAAATATTCTTAATAATCATGAATATAATGTCATAATTCAAACAAATAATCCAAACAGTCCTAAAGTGGGCCACATTGTCTTTTTTGCAAAAGATCCTTTTTAATTTTATTTTGGGGTGGAATTTGTAATTTAATTGAATATAATTTTTTGATTAAATTACTTATTTTTCCACAATAAAACAATGCAGTAAACATAGCAAGCCACTAAGAAAACTAAAAAAAAAATCTGCCTGTGAGTATGTGAGAGAGAGAAAGGACAGAGCTGCAGTACCGTATGCGCAGCAGAGGCGTGGGCCCAGGTCCGGCCGCACAAAGAAGGAGGGCAGATGGGAGGCCAGGTTGAGGTTCCCCTCAGGGTCTGAATACTCAGGCATGGGGAGGTTCTTCATGAGATCATCATACCTACACAATGAGATGATGCATATTCTAAAACAAGACTAAAACAGAGCTATAACTGAAACGTACAAATGAAATGTTTAGTGTCGGGAAACAGCCTTCACAACTCTTAAACCAATTTCTAAATGGCTATTTAGCAAATCTTCTTGTTGTATTCCTAAGTTCATGAGGGCATAATACCTGGAGGGCATCAAAGCCATAAATTCCTCGCCTGAGGGCCAGTCTTTCAGCCGATACACCACGGTTTCTCCATCTTTAGACTTGGGACGCTCTGTAGAGAGAGTGTGATCAGAATAGAAACAGACCAATTCATTCGATAACTGCTTATTTGTCTACCTCAGGTGGCACTCACTTGTGAGATCTTCAAACCCATCCCAGAATTCTTTGACTCCTGAGTTGGACATTACTCCATCCTTGCAGTTCAAGAGGTCACCCTGGTGGTCAGCAAACTCTTGATTGAAGGATTCTGCCTTCCACAAGCTGGCATTGAGCTTCTTGTGCACCCCAGAGACCAGCACAGGCTGCAAAAAAAGCACACAGGAAATGGCCTTTTAATGACAGCTGAGATCACAAACACTACCAAGACTTACTTTTTGAACAGTGGAAAAAAATATGAAGTCTGGTTAAGAAAAGACATTGCAAGATGGATTACTCTAAAGACTAAATGTACCATTTACACTTGTTGAAAAGCCTTAATCTGTGAGTTCATAATAAACTGAGTGCCAAACTAGTGTCTGCGGTATTGTCTGCAAAAATATTTTTGTGAAGAAAAATTTATATTGATTAAAATAACAGATCACAGATCAGCATAAAAACGTCCACATGCATGGCTATGTAATGCACACCCTCAAAAGTGTGTGTACAACATAGGCAGCTAAATATACACAAAGAATCTCATACAAATCTACAGTAACATAAAGCTGACTTTCTCTTCTCTTATTTTGGTCCACTGAGATCATAGCTATGTATTATAGAACTACCTTATCAGGGATGAATATTTGAATTTACGGACTTCGAATTTGAGTTTCAGAAATTTTTGAAATAAGCATAATAACAATAGCCCTTTTCACACAGTCTTTACTGGTGAATTACTGGTAACAGATCATGTGTGAACAGGACCTTTTTAAAAATATCAATAAATTGGTTCCAGCAATTTACCAGAAAGGGAAATTGTAAAATTACCAGTAAATTACTGGTAATGTGTGCTGTGTGAACAAGAAATGAAGATTATATTCACGTATGAAATCAGAGCGCGCTGATAAGTTGTCTATTTTGGACCAATCATAAAGACTTCAGTGACTCAGCACTGCAGCTCTGCAGTTAGATACTATTACGTGAGTGTCGTGTTTTTAAGAACAAAAATGAATTCTGTTTAATCATCCTTTTATGCCTGTCACTCAGACGTCAAAACAAAAAGATCAAATTGAACAGATATTGAAACCAAAGTGCTTCTTCTCATGCGGGGGAAAGAAGAATATTTAAAGATAATTTCCGATGAGTGACATCACAGAATTCACCGGTATTTTGCTGCTGATGACTGAACGGTATTTGTGTATTTACCGGTAAAATCATTCTGGACATTTCCGGTAATTTATCGGTATTGCTGTGTGAAAGGGGCTAATGTCTACCCTTTGAAACAGCATCTGCATTGAGAACCTTAAAATGCAGCCTACATAGGTAGCTTACTAGTTTTTCCAAGAAAGCCCATGTGTTGGGAGACCCACATTTTCATAATGTCAGTTTACTTCCTGCGGAGCTGTAAAGTCATGGCCCACTGAGCAGAAGTCAATAAATGTCATCTTGGAAAAGGAAGTGCAGCTCAAACCCAGAGGGGCAGAGACAGAGGCTGTGTCCAAAATCACCCTCTATTCCCCTTATCTAGTGTACTATACAGTCATTTAAAGTGATGTACAAAACCATAGTGGGCATTATTGAGTGCAGTCATTTAATCCTACAGTGCAAAGCAATAATGAGTGTACAGCCAATGTACATGAATTGGCCAGACGGAAGATAATGTCCATGCACTGTAAGGACTGTGCCTAATAAATTACCGATTTTTGCCATAAGATGGCATCCACTGCCCTTTTGGCGCACAAAGTGTCAGAATAGAGTGGAGTAAATGCCATAGAGGCTGATTTTGTATGTATCCAGAGACCTTTGTTTCTGAATAAATACAGTGACTAGAGAAACAGGATATATCCCTTGAGATTTCAACCTCACACCTCTTCTGTATCCTTCTGTCCATTAGTATAAGTCAGATTTCATTGTCAAGGACCTATATGCTCACTTGAAATGTTCCACACATGTGAAGAGGTGTTACATCTTATGAAAGCATCAAAGCACTTAACATCTATAATTGCCTATGTGAAGTACACACTGAATAAATGGACTGAGTAATGTATGGCGCCTTTCTCTCTAGACACACACTGCACATGTAATGCAGGCTGAAGTGACAGACAAACCATATAACTACCGTCTGCTGACCTAAAGAGGCACTAGCCAACGACAGCAGAGATTGCATTAATAAATATTTTGCATAATTTTCCAAATTTTACATAAATACTTATATAACAATTTTGTTCTTATTGTGTATCTTATTATACATAAGACTATATATGTATATAATTACATTTCAACTTCTGCGATTTGATTAAAACCAACTGAAACAGTAAAGGTGCAAACACTTGTGGCCATAATCCAGTCATTCCAACAGGAATTTGCGCAACCAAGAGTTTCGTGTGATGGTGAAAAGGTTCTCCACACAGATTTCACTGTATTGACCAACAGAAAGCTGCTTGGTTTGAAAGTGACTTCTGTGTGAGCTGTGCTTAATACAGCTCAACGCTTTTGACAATGGAGCCTTTTTTTCATGGAAAATGTCATTGAAATTTTGCTAATGTAACTGCACCTTAACACCATTTCATATACTAGCCAGAGCCAATTTCTATTGATGCTTGGCGGGTGTTCATTTTGGAGCCTGGCCGAGATGCTAAATGTGTCCCGCACATCGCCACTAGATGGCACCGCTTGCTCGTGCAGTGCTGTTCAAAGCAATTCATGCATGAAATAAATGCATTTGAAAACTCAACAATTTACAATTTTTTAGTAATTGTTTAAAGCCATTTCGCGATTCATTTGAGTCACAATACTCAGGTCACAAAAATATGGAAATACGCTTCAATACGGTAATCCTTGTATATAATCAAGGAAAATCAACATTGTATAGATGGATGATGATTATTTGTAAAAGATTATTAGGATTATCCTGACAGCAAGAATATCAGTGGGAATTCTGGACAGGGCTCCAAGAGGAGTGACCCAAAACACTACATGAAGTACTGGCATCTTTTTGCCGTTTGCTGATTTTTTTGACAGTTATTGGCGTCAAAAGAACCACGGCTCCTGCAGAACAGAAAGTAATGTAAGATCCCGTATTTTTGTGGGCTTGTTTCACAGACCTGTGCTTGTCTCCAGCACTCCCTGAAGAGTTTCCAGTTGTTGCTATTGCGGTGGTCTTTGAGCCAGAGCAGCCTGCGTTCGTAGAGCCAGCAGTGAGGGATGTCAGCATATAGTTTGGGCGGTTCTTCCACTGCTTTCTTTCTCTCGGCTTTGGGCTCCTCCTGAGGCTCGTGCTTCAGGTTCAGTTTGGTGCCACGGCCCGCCGGGATCTTGTTTTCCACCACAGAGGCGATGATGTCATCCAGGATGTTGGGCATGCTGCGACCACTCTTGACAATCTGTGGAAGACAACAAGTGAAACTGTAAGCTATTTTTTTTTAGTTGCCAAGTGATACATTTATTTGATGTTCACATTCGTTTTTGTATAATTATATTATCCACCAGTCAAAAGTATGGAAACTCATTTATTATTACTATTTTTCATGTGAACGCAATGTCTAAAACTAATTTTTAATCATTAACCTTTAGATCAAAATCTTCTTAAAATCAAGCATGTGTATATTTTGATTGGTTGTGTATATGTTGTCATCTCTGTACGCTAATACAGTCTCTCTGTTTAAGTGTGAGCAGTAGATGCTGGTTTTCTGACCTGTGAGGCAGTGGAATACACAGGAGCGAATGCGATGCCGGCATCAGTGGAGCCCAGGCGCAACTTGCCTGCGGTGGTGGTGAGGAGGTCTCGTAGGGTTGATCCCTGCTCCAGAGATGATGCTTTACTGTGCAGAGACTCCAAAGCATCTGACTGATCCTTCTCCTCCTTTATCTTCCCTACAAGTGACTCCTTATTTTCTGCAGGAGAGAACGCAGGTGTACCGCTGTTAAAACCTCAAGTGTCAATATCTTTCACATCATATGAAAGTCCAAAAAAAAATCCATAATATTTTCTTGGAAATTATGTAGTGGAAAAGTTTTATTCAAATTTAAAGTTGATAGATTTAAAGTAGGGCTGTGCGATATTGAAGAAAAATGCGATATTCAATATGCGATACGATATTGCAATTATTGTGCAAAATCTATTTAAATTATAATTTTTAAAAAATTATTTAAAAACTGTGAATGAAACCATTTGTGTTTCACATTCTTTCTGGGAAAAGACAGCATCGCTACAACTTCTGAAAATGACCAGCAGTGTCGTTTACTTTTTGGTGTGTGTGTGTTTGTGTGTGTAAGTGTGTGCGTGTGTGTGTCTGTGTGTGTGTCTGTGTGTGTGTGTGTGTGTGTGTGTGTGTGTGTGTGTGTGTGTGTGTGTGTGTGTGTGACAATGCGAGACTGCAAGTTATTGTTTTTTGCAAATTATTGCGTTTAATAACTCTTTTTAACATCAAGTCCCATAAGTAACAGTCGTGTGCCCCGTCTATTCTCTGCAATGCGTCGACCTAAAACAGACACCATTTACAATGTTGAAGTAGCCTATTAAAATCATTCAGATATTGCATGCCATTGCGATATGCATATTGCGATTTGTACATTTGCGATATTTCGATAATTTCCATATATTATCGAAAGACATCTACAACAAAAACTCACGTACGCAAAATGCCGAACACTGGATTTTGACAGCTATGATAACACCCCATTAGGACTAAGGCTGTTGCCCCAACTGTTGTCGTTAATGCAGATTCAGTGGCCCAATGGGTTGGTTTTGTATGTCATTCTAGCTAAACGCGCAGCAATAGCCATCTACAACAAAAGCTCACGTACGCAAAATACAGAACACTGGATTTTGATAGCTATTATAACTATGTAACATACCCGCCTGAAGGCACAAATCCGGATGAGAGACGTAGATATGATCCAGGAGTGTGCGCTTTTTGGTCGTTGCTGTGGTGATCAGTAAGTGCTATTCTGTATTGGTCAAGTGCAATTGGAAAAGATGTGTCTTAAGATGTTTTTTAAAAATGGCTACAGACTCGGCAGCACGAATTGAGATCGGCAGATCGTGCAATATAATTTTAAAGTTAGTCATTCCCAAAACTTTGCAGTTTGTATACTAAGCAGCATGAAAAATACAACTTTTTTCAAATTCACGAATGGGTTCTACAGATAGCAAACAAAAACTCTTCTTATAATAATAAAGCTGGCTACCTTGCAAAATGAATCTCTTATTGACCTTATATGGCATCAAAATTATTAGTTAGCAAATAACTGAATTAGGTAGATGCTTACCAGTTAACATTCGCTGCATACATTCAAGCAGTTAATAACATTAGCTAACTGCTGCAAGTGGCAACACAAAACTAAACATCATACAAAACACTACTCTTACGTCAAGACTCAGCATTCCGGACAATCGCACTTTCTGCAACTAAGACCCCGTTTATACGTATGCAATAGTCGTCTAGACTATTCTGGCTTTTTTGACCATTGAAAATGCTGCAGAACCTGTTTTAGCTTGAAAACTCTGGCCTTGCGTTTCAGTGTAAATGGAACAGAATGGACAATTTTGAAAACGATGGTGTGGCTGCCCATATTTCGCCACCGGAACACGACAACAACAGACCAGGACTGGGTTTCCCAAAAGCATCATACACCTAAGTTGATCATAGTTGGTGGCTATTGTATTACAATGCTTTTGGGAAACGCAGACCAGAGCCATCTCTCTCTCTCTCTCTCTGGCCTCTGTAACATGCCAGCTTCGATGGCCGTCTAAACAACAACAGATGGAACTGAATGTACCAAGTTTGTGGTCCTTTATAGCAGCCGTTGTGTAGTTAAACGCTGTATTGTATAATATTGCAGCTGCCTAAATGCTCAAGAGGCAACTGTTTACATTTGTACACGCATTCCCAGTGTGCATTAATGGTCATGTGACATGCAATTTCGGTCATTCAGTTTCTGAAATACAGTGGAAACGCCATAATATAGACAAGGATTGGCTTAACAGTAATTGTTTTGGGCCAGCGATAAACTCTATCTTCTCGGCTAAAGAAGAACCCAATAACAAAATAAATAAATCCAGTAGAACAAGAAAATTTACCAGGACATTTTATATTTTCTTTAATATCCATTTGTTTTCAAGGACTGAAAAATTTGCCATCCATTTTCCTGATTTTCAAGGTTTTCCAGGATGCGTGGGAACCCTGTATTTCCTTATTATATTTTAAGAGCTGACATGAAACGCAAAAAATGTAGACTTATCAAAAAGTGTAACTTAAGCATAGCTGCTAAATGAAGAAACTTCTATATGCTGCACTGGGCAACAAAACTGAACTGAACATGTGCCAATGACCACAGGGCTGATGGTCTTTTAAGTGCAGCTCATTTGGAGAGAGCAGCGTGTTCGGCATGTGAGAGCAGCTGAAGAACTGGATAAACATGTGGTTAGGTGAGCTCTTTAGACTGTGGGAGCTCACAACTGAGAAGGCCTGTAACGTACACCACTAAATGTGAGGATTGTGGAATGTTGGCGGCCTGTCAAGCACGCACACGCCTGCAGAGAAAGGAAAAACACGGGGCAGCTGGCAGACCCCCGGCCCCTGGTTACAAATAAGTTCAATTGTACCTGAAGTTTTATTGTTGTGTACCCACCCTTCTTTTCCTCGCGGGATTTCTGCTCAGCCAGATCGGCCAGGAAGTGCAGAGGCGATTGGGACTCGGGCGGGGTGAACTTGCTGTCGGTGCTGGTGTCGCTGGCAGGACTGCTCCCTCCATTGGCCTCCACCTTCAGAGAGGAGTTCTGCTGGCCTCCCTCAGGCTTACACAGAGAGATTTTGTTGCTGTGATTGAGCACGTTCTGTAACACCTGTGAAAAGAAAGAGTGTGTCAGAGACAGCTCAGCAGTTTGAGGAGAGTGAGGGCAAATATTGTGGACTTTTAGTGGTTGGGAAGTGAAGCAGGACTGAATTCATCATTTCAGCGCAGAACAGAATGTGAAAATGTGTGCGAGATTGAGAGAGTGTGAGAGTTTGTTTACAATGAGAGCATGCACTTTCATGAACTGTACCTAAGGCTGATACCCTATTTCATGTGAATGGAAATGTAGCTAAGAGGGATAGATGTATGGCTTGTTCAATATTATGTACTATCTTAAGGCCATAAATAACATCTAATTGTTTTGTCAAAATGTTTTAATGTTTTGCTGGCTGAACAATCATCAGTGGAATCTATTGAACAGAATTGAGCTGATTCACAGTTGTCCAGGTCACTGATGAAGTAGCAAACATACAGTGTTGTCACATGGTCTCCATTTATTTTCTCATGCTGGTCAGGAAGGATAAACCAAATGTGTTTACTGGATTTGGCATTTGATTGAATCATTTAACAGAAATTGCAATTTCACAGATTTCCATTTGTATGTCTGATACATTCCTTGAAATTAATAGATTTAAATGATTATACTCATGACTTGTTGGTGCAAATTAATTTGTCAATATTTGGGCTTTTTGAGATTACGGAGCAAAAAAAAAAAATTCATTGTCCAGTACACATATATTGATACAAAATGAGAGAGAGATAAAAAAAAGATTTGCTCCAAAGTATAACTTTTGTTATAAAAAAACAAGCCCAGCCCAGGTGGAAAAAAGTAACACATTAGTAACGCAACACATTACTTTACCTAAAAAAGTAATGCAATTAGTTACTTTTTTAGGAAGTAACACAATATTGTAATGCATTACTTTTCCAAGTAACTTTCCCCAACACTGACCCTGACTTTGGTCTGCCCATTGACACACACATACCTGGGAGACGCCATTAGTGGATGGCAGTTTGTTGAAGAGGCTGTTTTGCTTCCCAGGACACAAACAGTGTGATTTAATGCTGTATTTCTCCCTGAGCATGTGCATAGCATTCACCAAGTCCGTTAGAACTAAAACACAGACAAAACAAACAAGTCAAATAAAGTACACTTTCCCTACTTCCAGCCAAAGGCGTAACTACAAGCAATTTGGGATCACGCCAGAGCAAAATCGTCTCTTTCCGTACCAGTTCCAGGAATGATCTGTGTTGGCATCAGGTGCTTGTGATCATGAGGCTGTCCCTTGACACACTTCAACCAGGCGTACAGCTCTTTATCTGCAGAATAAGAAAAGGTGGATTACACACAGAGGCTGAGAGCAAAGACGCGCACAGAGAAGGGCGCTGTCACTGGCCCATTTTCCCGTAGAGGAGCCGTGGTGTTTATGCTTCAAAGTAAATAAGGAGCTCTGAGACTTGTAGAAAAAGATGCACAGATGTGATTCAGCAGAAATGACACTTCTAAAGCTGGAGGGTTTTTTTATGCCCTGCGGCAGAATTCAAGCCTGGAGAAGACAGGAAGATCAGCAGAAGGAACGGGGGACTTAAATGAGGTGAAAAAAAGACAAGGAAGAGACAGAGGCACATCTTAAACCCCTGAGACAGCTGAGCTAGACGGTCCTAGAACAACTGCCACATCCTACAGCACATAAGCACACAAAAAGCACTGCCATTCAAACCAAACCGAAAACTAAACACCAGCAGTCACAAGTTATTACTTTTATGATGACTTTATTATTTTTATTACTTGTATTTTACTTTTATATAAGAAAAATTAACACACAGTGCTTTTGTCAAATAATTCTTAAAATATAGGAGTATATTAATCGTTCTTTAATTAAATGCAACGTTTGTCTTTTATCAAATAAAAAAAAAAAACGAGAACCAATGAAATATTAACTGATTATGTTCAATGTTGGTCAATGCAGCTTTTTCCAGTGAGCTTTTTGTTTTTCATGCATTTTTTCATCATAAAATAAAATCGGGAGCTGTAATAATTTCCCCTTTTTTTGCTAAATAATTTTAAATAATGTAACCAACGTTACTTTTTTGTTTTTCTGTTACATTTAAAATATATTCAAAAAAGCTTGGCATAATAGCTTCACATTTAAAAACACTCACTTATGAGACAGAGAACAACAAAATCTGACAGCTACAGGTCACTACTTTTAGAAAGAAAGAAAAAAAAACAGTAAAATAAATTAACCAAAATAATGAACTACAGAGACTTTTGTTGTCTGGGCATTTATCCAGTCCGGTTAAGGTTTTTGAGCCTACTGCATATCAACAGCAGGAGTGTACAAGCACAGTCAGTGTTCAAAGGTGAATATGAAAATGACGACTGACCTTTGGAGCTCTTCCTCTCCTTGGCTTTGTAACAGTCCAAACACACCACAAATCCACATTTTTGGCAGACCCAGTGAATGTTAAACAATGTGGCTTCACATGCGTCGCAGCTCTCTCTCACTCCGCGCACTGCTCTTTTCCAGGCAATCTTGGCTGCAGAGCAAAGCAAACAGGAGAAGGATGAAACGGACATTCACAGAGCTCACCCACTATTTCTTTTTCCTTACACTCTGCTGTCAATACAATGGTTAACTGATAACAATGTTTTAGGAGGTTGTGTATGACGGAACATTTTTATATTTTTCTATACTATTAAATGAATAGAAAAGGCTTTATTGGGCAGTGTAACGCACCATCTTTCTTTATCCATGTAGTTGCTGTATTCTCAGTTATAACCAGCTGACAGAATTTGTCTCCAATGTAGCTGAGGATGTATTTGGAGGTCTCCAGGTCCAGGTTGTTTTCTTCATAGCCGTCAGGAGCCCAGAGACTGAGTGCCTCTTCATCATATTGATCAGGAGAGGAGAAGCCATCAATCCGGATCACACCGTTCTTACTGTACGAGAGGCTGGAAATAAGGGAGGAGAACAATAATGTGAAATTAGAGTTTATTTCCTTCCCTAAGAGCAATTCCGTAACAACATAATGAGAAAACTGTTGACGCAAGACACGGTAGAAAAAGCACAAGTACTTAGTAAAAACTAGTACATTCTGTGAGATGACATCTGACTGGTTTCATAGAACAACCAAGATGAGCCTGGCCTATTTTAAATGGAAAGAATAATTAAAGACAACCATCAAGGCGCCTAGCAACGGTAAGTATTTTTATACTTGTCAAAAATAGTTACAATCCATGTCCCCTTTGCCACTAGAAACATCGATCTACATTCACTTTGTGCACACAGATGGGACTCAATGACTTTTATGATTTTTTTTTTAACCCAATTAATTGTGGGATAGCTACAGTTTAACAAGCTTCAATTCAAATGACTCAAGCTCAAGGAAATGTTGTTTGCTTGTTGTCAGAAAAGTAAAGATTGAATTATTTCAATTCAATGTAATTGACATTTTGCAAAAAGCTATTTCGTAATTTCTAAAACCTAGAAACAACAATCTTCTGCTCTTTTTGGCATGTTTTGTATTTTGTATTGTCTGTATTATATTGTGTATTTCTACTATACTACAGATTTTTTTTATATTTCTGCGGCAGCAACAACCTTCCCTATTTACTACACCACACATATTATTAGTATTACGATGCATCCTGACGAGTGCACAGCATATGTGGTATTGAGTTCCTCACTTATACTCACCGGCGGAAGTGGTAGAAGCGGCAGAAGACAGGCGAGTGGGCAGGCTCTTCCCCTTTCTTGGTGCGGACGGAGCGGCACTCCCTGCACTTCTGTAAGTTGGGTCCAATTTCAGAGCACGAGTCATCCTGCAGGAAGGACTCGCCTGTCTGCTTTAGCTTCTTTACTTTCCTCCAATCCTTCAGTACTGATCGGGGAATGCCATCTATTTCCACAGATTACACATCATAGATTCCATTACTTTATCCATTTAATAACGTATTGCATAAAAACATCACATTTATTAATCATTAACTGAATAATAATTAGCCTGGCCGAGATATATCAGTCTATCACTATGTGGGGATGGTGAGAGAAGAGTGCAGAGTTTGAAAAGTTAATGTTTATGTTGTAACCACAAGCAAGTATAACTGACAGTTGTGACCTGCTCTTCTGTTACCGTGACCTACAGCTTTAGAAGCTATGCAGTTACAAAGACGCTCCATTTTGCTACACAGCAATCATCAGAAAGCGCTAATAAAAGCCCAAGTGCTCTTGGAAATGTTTTCCACATAAATGTGAGCATTCTAGGAGAAGCCATTTGCACAGCTGCCGTCCAGATGTTCTCCAAACACACCTTGCTCTCTTTCTCACACACTGCAAACCTTCCAATAACCCCAAAGTTCAAGTTAACATGAAACCGGCATTCACAATCCATTTTTCTTCCATATTGTGGATTATATATAAGTGGGAAAAAAATGTTTCCCCCATTTTTGATGGACTTGCACTGAGCTTTGTGACACACTTCTGTTTTGAAATAGTACAACTCATTTATTTCTGGTTATGTACAATGTGCTCTAGGCATCTACTTGACTAAACACTACTTAAAAAGAGTGTCCACATAACGTTTTAAAAAACGGAACATTTTCAGAGACAGGAGACAAGATATTCAGATTATTACTGTGTAGCGGAATTTACACACCGAAAGTAAAATGAAGTTTTCATTGAGTTTAAGACCTGATGAATAAGATCAGTACACACCTTTATTTATTTGTATCGTTTATAAATATTGTATCACTATTCTGTGTTATTTTTCATTGTCAATCTTTTCGCTGTATGTAATTTACATGTTTATACCAAAATTCTTAATTGATACTTAAAGAATTATAAAGTATTATCAATTATTTGCTATTATTGCAGGGACCTTTATTACATTAATATTAATCAGCATTGGATTGCTATTTACTATTAACTACTAAAAATTAGGTATTAGTTAAAATCATTTCTAACCTAGGTAACATCACCACAAAAAAATGTTGGTTCACTGGTGGAGTTAATACATTTAAGACTTTTTTGATTATTATGGGAATAATATCAACAATAAAATTTGGAACATGTACCAACATATTCATTTTATCTAATATTATATGTGCCATGGAAACAAAAATTTCCATAATAATGCACTAAGACCCTTCAGAGACAGGGCAAGCTAAATGATTTTGCAGTGTACAAAACACAGATTCAAACTGTGATGGGGACTATGTTGCACTTACTAGTACTGGCCAGCTTAAGTTTGGTTTTTTCCTTGGCACTCCGGAAAATACCATTTGGCTTCACCTCATCCTCCTCCTTCTCATTGTCTCCCTTTCTTTTCTGCAGGTCGTTCTGCTTCTTTTTATAAGTGGGCTTGGGTTGCCGTTTAGTCCTTTGTTCTAGCTTGCTCTCACTAGAGTCTGAGTCATCACCACTCTCCGAACCCGATTCGTACGTACGCTTGAGAGTACGGCGTGTCTTTCGGTCATCCTGAGACAGTTTGTCCTCTTGTCCTTTGCTGTCCTTGCCTAGATCCACATCACTGGATGCAGGGGCAATCAGGTTGACAGAGCATGGCTTAATTAGCTCAGAAATGGCATTCCCGCCTTTTTCAGATTTGTTTGTGTTTTTATCCTCCTCTGAGTGTCGTGTGAGCCAGGCTTTCTTGAGCTTGTGGTAGTTAGACTGGCACACCTGCGCTGGCTGTCCGTTAGGCAATGGGCTGGCTTTGCTGGCAGGATTGCTGGGCATGGAATTATCCTGGGTGATGGTGGGCGAGTCCTGAGAGGATCTGACACTACTGCTCTCACTCTCAGAGGCGCTGCTGGAACCACGAGACTGTGCCGCAGCCAGAGCCGCTTTGGCCTTCTTCAGGTGAACATAGTTCCTTGAGTAGGCCTGTGTGCCAGCATGAGGCAGCAAACTAGGGGAGGTGGTTCTCGAACCTCCCTCCTGCGACTCAACAACAGTGGGAGGGCGGCTTTTTGAAGAAGAGCTCTCCAGTCTGGTACTACCACTAGTGCCAGAGATGGAGAATGAAAGATCTGCTCCATTGTGGCTCTGCGTGCTAAACGTGCTGCTGGCAGTAGCAATGGCTTCATTAGTCCTTGTGTTGCACACAGAATTGGCCACAACTGCCACTGAGCTGGGAATGACACCTGGTGATGCTCTAATCAGGTTTTTGTTGTACTGATCACTGGGATCCTCCAAATTTGTGTTTGGTAGGATGACTCTTCCAGATTCCCTGCTCTCGGACACTTTCAAGCAGTCTGACTGAGTGTGGCTAGCAAACAATCTGCCACCAAGTTGCTCTTTGGAGGCAATCTTGGGACCTAGCGAACCGTCATATTTTATGCAAGTAGAAGGGCGGACAATAACAGATGCCATGGCTGCCTGCGGCTTCCCTTGGCTATTCTCTGAATGCCAGGCCACTTTCTCGTGGCTCTTTGCTTCCCCGCTAGTCTGCCAGGATTCGGCCGAGCCCAGCTCGGCTCCACTTTTTTCGTCCCTGAGCTCTGGGAGCAGGGTGGGTGGTTTCTGCTGTTCTGACACCTTTCCCGCCGAGCTTACAGGCTGGATGGGGGTGAGTGTGGGTGGGGAAAGGCGACCGTAGGCCCCCTCCTTGCGGTCAAGCGCCTGCTGGGTGGGTGGGCGAAAGATTGGCGCTCTACGCAAGGCTGGCATGCCCTTGGGCTGATTTGAGGGAGAGATGGCTGGGCTACAGCGTTCACTGAGTGTCACCACTGAGGTACTGAGTGGGTGTATGGGTGCTTGTTGACTGAGCTGTTCGGTGATCTTGCCCACCAGTCCCTCTCCCTCTGGCTGGTGTTTAATGAGAGGGGGAGGTTTGGACAAAGACTTGGTGTGGCTAGAGTTATACGAGCTCAAAGACAATGGGCTAGAGGCTGTGGGTGCCTTGTCAAAGTACGGATTGAGATCTTTAGATTGGAAAAGTCGTGGTGGCTCATTTACAACGCTATTTGACAGCGTGGTGAAGTAGTTGGTTTGAGGGAGGGACTGGGATATAGTGTGTTTGTACTTGTACATATCAGCTACAGAGTGCTCCACCTCTTTCTCATGGCTTTTGGGCTGAGAGGAAATACGGGAGTAGGGCTCACGCTCTGTCTCTCCGGCGCGAATCTTGGCTGTGAAGGGGGCCATTTCAATGCTCTCCAGAAGAATGCGGCGGTTCTCTTCCTTATATTTGCTGGTGCGGTCGGGCCCATCCTGAGGCATGCGTGATGGTAGTTGCTGCTTGCTGTGTGGTGACTCCATGTAGAGGCGGTGTAGCTCCTTGTTGGTAGGTGTCCTGCTGCGATCCGGCTCTTGCTTTAGGTGGACACTTGCCAGACCACGCATAGGGTCTAAAAACACATTCTTGTCCTGATCTCTGAAGAAGCAATACACAAAAAAAATAAAAAATAAAGCAACGTCACACAAAAAAATAGAAAATGTGATAGAAAACACTCATTTAAATAAATAAAAAAATTCAAATATACCTGCATATCTGAAAATGTCAAATGCATTGAGTATCTTAATACTTTGATTTGTTCAATAGTTAAGTGGTGCTGGACTAATATTTGTTCTTGGGTCAGTGCTACAGTTCCTTCTCAGATATTAGGTAACTGCACTGGGGGTGGTTCAAATGAGTACAGACATTCAACGGGCTATAATAGAATAGTTTAATTATGCACACAGTCACTGAATTAGCGTACAGTGCTCCTATCACATGGCATTTGTTCCACCTCTAGTCACAAGGTATTTAACAGCTAGCCGCAGTTCCAGGCACTGCAGGACTGTGGGAATGGATTAACCGTGTGTGCTAATGACAGACAGAGAGAGACAGAAGTGTGTGCGTGCTCACTCTTTGTGGAGTTCTCCGGGGGTTTTGGAAAGTGGCGGGCTGGAGTGTGAGCTGATCTTGACGGGTCGATGAGGCTCTGCGCTGGCTGGTCTTCCTGGGACATGGCTCAAAATACCCATATTGTCTGCTGAGGTTACAGGGGTGGGCTGGGGCAGCCAGGGGCTGGGAGTGTTCTGCAACATCCACACACACACAGAAGGTCAAAATGCACTCAAGGCAACATACACTTCTCTGACATAAGTCGGAGTACACAAATTGTGCATTAGAATTACTGTCTCTTATTCTGTGATTTCTTTTAGGCATGCTTATAATGAACAATATGAAAAAGTTATTACAGTTTTTGTTACATTATCTTGGAATATCCTTTGTTGACAGAAATGGAAAAATTCTATAGGGAAACTATTGTATTATTTTCTGTGGTAACACCCTTTATGCCATTGATGCTGTAGAACTAAACTTAATGTTCCTTAAATAAGTTTTAAGTGTGACTGAATTATTAGGAAGAAGTGTGATCTCTAAAAGCTGGGAGAAGTTTCCAGACATAATACACACACATTACTTGCTGTAGGGTAGATTGTTTCATGCCAAGTTCAAAACAAACAATCCCTGGCAGCAGCAAGAGAAAGAGACATTTATTTGTCCCTCCTCTTAAAGGATCTCCTTACAACAACCACTGCCATACATTATGCATTTTAATTCACAATCTACATTGCTGCAAAATACAGTCTATAATATATACATTATAATGGCCAGGGCTAGTACACAGACAGGCACACACACTTACCCTCCGTAGACTGGAGTCTGAATTGACAGCATTCTCCGGATGTACCCACTTGTACCCGGATGTGTAGGAGTGGGTACCGTTTGGATACTGCCAGATAATGGGATAGAGGCCGAGCTGGTTATATGAGGCACCTCCATGTGTCTGGGCCAGCAAGGATGGGGGCTGCTGCTGCTGGATGAACTGCTGCTGCTGGTGGGAATGGTGGTGGGCCAAGGCCAGGTGCCCGAGTCCTGCGGAGTCCAGCCGGGGATGGCTGCCCAGGAGAGAGGATGGTGGAATTGTGGGCAGTACTGTGGGCAGCAGGTGTGGGTGGTGCACTGAGTGGCTAATGGAGGAAGAAGGGATTAGGTGGGATGGGTGGTGTGAACTGGGTGTGAGACAAGTGGCGTGAGAAGAACCATGTAGTGGATGCAGGTGTGGGTGCAGGTACGCCACGTGGTTACCGTCCGACTCAGGACGCATCAACGCAGGGTCCCGGTACACTGTAAAATGCTCATTTTTGTCGACAACAAGGGGGCTTTTTGTGGATTCAGAGGGTGCCCCACGGGCTAACACAGGCTTGAAACTGGAGCGGGGTACATCCGTCTCAAGTTTGAATGCTAAACGGCCCATTGTAGGTAGGTTATCAGGGTGGCGCGATTTATGTTTGGACACCTCAGGGGATGTATTTGGTTTGGGTTTGGAGGATTCATGAACGCTGTGAGTTTTTGACTTTATGATGTCAGGTGAAGGATTGCACTTGGGCTTGAGGATGTCAGGGGACGAGTTGGACTTAGGTTTGGACAATTCAGGAGACGGACTGAGTTTATGGGTTTTCCTGATGTCCTCTGTAAGTGAGGCATTTTTAATAACCATAGATGTATACTGCTGCTGGAGCTTCCCTCTCTCGCCCAGGGCTGCTGACTCACTCACTGATGTCACCGGCCTTATGACCTCAGAGTGGGCGAATTCGATTTTACTGCCTATGCTGCGAGCATTCTGCTGCTGCTCGCCATCCGGCCTCCTGCACTCTGAGTGGGAGGCGTTTAGCACCAAATGTCTTGATTCAGGGATGTAGGCATCACACTTCTGTGATGCCAACAAGGCCGATACGGCCTCAGAGTTCTCTATGGAACTATGCTGCGTGTTGGTATCTTCTGTGATATCAATCACGCACTTGGGTGTGTGCGTCCGAGGTGTCCCTGTGCCGTAATGGTCCTTGGGGAGGGTTTTCACAGTGCTTTTCATCTCGACAATGCAACTTTGGACCTCTGTCGGTCCAGAGGCTTGGTTCTGTGTACAGGAGGCCGGAGGAGGCAGGGGAGATCTCTTTTCTCCAGACCGTTCGCTATCTGCAAGCTGAGCTACCTCCACGGCCACTGGCTTGACGCTTTTATCCTGCATTTCATCCCAGGGAGACAGCCTGTTGATTACACTCAACTCATCCACAGGCTTGGATTCCTGGGACTTCTCCTCCTTTTCTGGAACTTTTGAAGTGCTCTTACATTTAAGCTCGTTCTCTGAACTGTGCTCTGATGAGGAGTCTATGCTCTGCTTGTTAGAGTTCTCAGAGTCGCTGCTCTCAGAGAGGTCCGACGCTTCTGTTTTGAGCCGCTTGAGAATGCCCTTCTTGTCTTCTTCATCTGCTTTCCTCCTCTTGTTTGTCTGCTTGCTTTTGTTTTTAGAAGGATCTAGAAAAAAAGAGACCCACTCTGTCAGGAAGAACTTTCAACACAGACACAAAACGTGCCACCACCAAATAATTACATGCAAGCTGAGTGCATAAGAAACTCAATCCAATTGATTATTCAAGCACGGATAAGGATGATGTCATGTTGTACTTAGGTTAAAGGCTGATTGAATCTTAAGTGCAGCATTAGAAGTGTGATGGATGGGACTTTATGGTAGAATTTATGCACACTTAAAACGTCCATTTCACTGTGGTGGCTGCACTCACCTCATCTCTCAAAGACCCAGCACCCTGCCAAACACTGTACTGCAGAAATTATGATGGAAGGATCTAAATGATCTTTTACCAGCTGGCCATCCAGCCAAGAAGCTAACACTGAACCTATCCAGTAGAAGGTTTCATCAACTTAAATATATATCACTAAACTGAGCCAAACATAAAAAGTATTTGTATAACATGAAAGCCATAATAGAGAAAAATCCAATCAATCCAGAGGAGATTCATTATGTTTTAATTTCTCTGAGTGAAGAGCTGCAATTGATGTTTCATTTCTCATCAAAATCCTAACATTACTGAATCACAGCAATTCAGTCACAGACATTTTGTCCTTAATAAAGAATAATTTATGAAAACATTTAAAACAAGTAATAGAAAAATCTGCCACTTTCACCATGTTTGGAGCAAAACACGAAGCAACAGTATTGTTTTTTTTACATTTCTTTCTTCATAATTCACAGACCTACCTGCCACCTTTCCACATGCATGCTTTAGGTAAAAGCATCATAATTATATGCTACATTACAATTGTCTAAATATAGAGGCCAAAAAAAGTGGTTGAGGGGCAGGGTGTTGTAACACAAAAAGTGATATTAACCTACCTAACACTGCAGTAGAGTGATTACTCTAACAACGATCAGTGTTTTACCTTTTCCTCCACTGTCCGATTTGTCATCTTTGATCTTCTCATCATCCGGTACACTGCTGTCGGAACCTTTTCGGCGTGAAGATCGTGAGCCGCGTTGTTGACCTGGTGAGGACTGCTGCTGCTGCTGCTGCGGGTGTTGCTGGGATACCTGCTGCTGAGCATGCTGAGATTGTTGTTGTTGCTGCTGCTGCTGCTGCTGTTGGGCCTGAGAGGCCTGTTTGGGTGTGGAGCCAGAGGAATTCATCACGGGTCTGGGGCTGTTGGCCTGGGCACGAGTGTAATGACCCTGGAAAAACACAAAAACAGCACCAACAGCAAGCACAAGCATGAGAGGGCTTGTAATGGATCTAGGCTATAGAGGGTGAGAGAATTTTTAAGTAAAAAACCACCAATATCAAAAACACTTCCTTGCCAGCAACAACTGCACTACACACATCTGTAAAAAATGTGGTCACAGAGCTAGGCTTAAAAGAAGAGTTCCTATGGCTCTTAAAAATGCTTTTCAGCCCTATAGCTCAAAAATTATATTTCACCTGATATTTAATCCATCCAAGCACAGTGGTGAAAGGGTAATTGGGGTAAGCATTTATTTGCAAAATTAGCACTTGATAAATGAATTCTAAATAACTATAATAGACAGGGATATGCAGGTGGTATAAAAGCAGCTCTAAATCTATGGAGAGAGAGGGGTGCGGCCCGGTACCTGAGTGATTCCTGTAGAGCCGCTTGGTCTCCCTCCTGTGGTCTGCTTGCATATCCCCAATTAATGTTTAAAACAGGGAAACAGAGAAGAAAAACAAACAAAAACAAAAACAAAACAAACAAAAAAAAAACAGGTGGAACAGAGAAGTCTTGTTAATGATGAAGGGAGCAATGATATGTGTTCTACAAGGCTCTAGTTTTCTTTAAAAAGATTTGTTTTAAAAAGCACATAGGAACTTTACTTCAAAGCTAGCTACAGACACAACTTCCAGTAAGAAGCACAGACAGACACTGGGACAGACATGCACAAGACAGAAATACAAAATGACATGTAACACAATGTTAATCCAGGAAGGCAGGTGTGCTGATCATCTAGCAACAAAAGCACATAGGCATTGAGATAATATGTGTGTGCAATTGTAAGCTAAACTTACGTGGGCAGTGTTGCTGTTCTGGCTAGAGCGAGACCTGCGTCGCGACGTGATACCGATGTTTTCTCCTTTTAGTAAAGAATGGACCACATCATCCAGAAAGGTCATCTGTACCATGGAAGGGTCAACGTTCTGAGGCTCTAGTACCTGCACACAGAATCAGAGGAGAAAACAAAAAATGTTTGTTTTTTGTTGTTGTTGTTTTTAAGAACCATGGAAGGCTTGCTTTAAAATAATTTTGACATTAACAATAGCAGGGCGTCTCATTCTGTACTACATTATAAAAGTATAAGCAAAACATTTTACAGAGCAAAAACATTGTATGGTATCAGATGTACCTGGTCATTCATGACAACCATAGTGCGGCTGAAGAGATCGTGGTGGGTGATGATGCCCGTGAACCACTGGGTGGCTGAGTCCTGTCTGTAAACTCGTACACGGTAGCCATTCAATGAATAGGGACCTGGAGATATCAGGAACCAGAAACAAATTTACCTTAAAAAATGCACTTTGATTTTTAACAGTGTACCAGTTTAATAACAGTCCCTTAATTTCAGTGCAGCATATCTACTCTATAAAAAGTGGATTCATTCACATTATCACATAACTTGATATCATGATTTTGAACAGCCCTTGGTCACTGTCTACTGTCATTACACAGAAAAAAAAACAACGTGAGTATTTTGCAAAGCTCCTTTTTGTTCATTCTGGGTGAACTTTACCTCAGGGATGACACATCAATCCTTGTATCTATATGCTGTTAGGCCCAGTGAATGCTGGCAGGTGTCCAATCTGACTGGAGCTCATTAGTGCAGGGCAGGTCATTTCCATTAATTACTCCTGAATACACCGCTCATATGCCCGGCTAGAACAGCTAACCCTTCACTGTCCTTGTGCCTACAACAACCCAAAATGCATCTCTCTCACACACATTTCACAAGCACATAAACCATGGGGCGACGTCTGCACAAAACCACAGACCTTTTTTTCTGTTTCTGTTTCCCCACCAAAACCTTTGGCTTTGAGATGCTTTCCATTCTGCCCTTGTCAACTGCCAAGTTCAACAATTATCACTAATTGTGGGCCTGGAATTTTGTATGGACTTTGTAAACAAGACCTTCTGCCAAGACCACAACAACAGCCTTACTTCTGTAATTCTTACCAAGTGAAAAGGAAGGGACTTTTCTGTTTTGGATGCTGAAGGGTGGGCATTCTGTACACGAAAAGAGCTACTACTGAATGGCACAAATGATTAATGCTGTGTCATCTAAAGCACGATTTCAAAAAACAAAAATGTTTCCTTTAATTTGAGCCCTTGAGAATAATTGATAAAATGTGACCAACCTTACCTTGCATAAAAATTTCCTGAACTTTCTGATCTTTCACCCAGGCTTTCACTTCTTCATGGAGATGTGGATAGTCCCTAAGAACAGGACTTAAATTGTCCACCTCATCCTGCAGAAAACAAACATATAACGTTAGCATATCACAATTACAAGGACACATAATAGTGTACTCACTGTTAATAATGAACCCACTGAACAGTAACTGAAATTAAACCACCAACCATGCAAACAATTAATCAGATTTAATGTGCACTCACATTTACCGATGCTCATGAAATTTTAAGTTTGAAATTAAAAAACTGAAAGTGTGAACTGGATTTCGCACCTCAAGTCTGAGATTAATAAGTTTAAAGTATTTAAAGTCTTGCTTATAGGGCCAGCCACCCTCTCAGCAAGCAGCAAGCTGTATGATTTAAGGTGTCATAGATGTCTGTAGCACATATGCCACGAAATGTAATATGTAGGTTTGATCTAAACAAAACCCTAAGCCTTAGTATGAGCAATAGCAATAGGCATTGCAATTACCACTCAAACATTTCCAGTCACAAAGAGATTTGAACGATCTGATGAAAGTCAGTGACCCACAGAATCTGAAACAAGCACAGGAAAGCTCTCACACCTCCTCAGGCATGGCAATGCTACATTTCCGCTTCGCAGGAGCCCAGCAGTGAACCAGATGTGTGTGTGTATGTGTGTGTGTGTGTGTCATGGGTCTGGCAGGGTGAGAGGGATATCCGCCCAGCACTTCCATTAATTGTTGATGGTGATGAGGAGTGGAGAAAAAGCAGGGGGTGGGGCTGACAGGAGCACCAGTTATTTACACAATCACACAGCAGGCCTGGTGAACACATGAACTGAGCCCTGGAAATACCCCACTGCTGCCACACACACACACACACACACACACACACACAGTAAAACAAAAGCCTACACTGCTGTAATTGCTGGCTAGGGTGAATAACAGAACCTCTGATCAGAAACACAGGTACTTTAATAGTCGGTGTAGAATTTTATTTCTCCCTCTCATCCCTTAAGGGGTGGTCAAAATACACTTTTTGTTCCATTGACTTCTATTCATACACAAGTGAATACGGGAGACAGGAAACACTCATTCACAACATAACCGCAAACTTAAACAACATGACGCAAACAGTGGAGTACATAGCACATTTTTACATTTTGGATAGACTGTTGAATTATATTTTAAATATATTTAATTATACCACAGCCTGTCTTCAGAATTAAACCAGTTGTTGTGCCTTCTATAAGAGTTTTAAATGTAAATGGACCACTGTTTTAATTGGCTAAGCTCCATGTGCGAGTAATAAGTTTCACACTGACGTTCATCAGGGCAGGTTAATACTGTAGGTATGTAAATATAGGTGCTCAGTGTTAATGTGCTCAATGTTATGACTTCATATTCTTGAACAAAATGTCATTGTGATGTCATGTTGTGAAGATTTTTTTGGGGCTTGAAATATGCCATCCATGGCATGTCTCCTCGACAACCTCAGATCAGATCTGATCTGGAATTTTAGAAGTGATACCATCTGATTGAGGTAGCGTTGTCAAAAGTACCAACTGCAATACCAAATCGGTACTGAAATGTTAAAAATGTGACGCTTTGAGCGCTGTTGAGCTATAATCGTAAACATCTCTGACTGACTATTGTACTTACACGCTCGTCGGATGTGCCTGTGATTGGCTACAATGATCAACGCACGGCAGCAGTTTGAAAGCACACGGAAGTGTTTGAAAGTGTTTTGAAAGAGGGAGCAGGAGCATTTGAAAGCACAAGCAGGCGTCAATCAGCAGACCGGTAGGCTGATAGGCGTCTGCATTCAAACACTCCGTGTCTGTGTAATCGTTCTGTGAAAAGTGTCATTGATGTATATTTCTTGTGTGCTGATCGTAGTAGCCAATCACAGACATATTTGATGAGTGTGTGAGCACAATGGCCAGTCAGAAGTGTTTACAATTGCGCTCAAAGCGTCACTTTTTTTTTTTTACATTTCAGTACCAATTTGGTATCTCAGTCGGTACTTTTGTCAACACTAGATTGAGGATGTGTTTAAACTAAGTGGTGCTGTGTTTTGTCTTAAAAATCTAGCATTGCATCACCAGTGTGCCTAATCTTCGGCAAAAGTAAACCGTTGTATTGTCCTTTCCCTAGTGACAACCATCGCATTACTCACACACACATACAAACGCCTTCATTCCAGCTTCCATTTTAAAGCTAGAGCATTGCAGGGAACATGGTTTATTTATTGGCCTGCAGGTTGCACGGGGCACTTTCTCTCTTGGTGGCATCAAAGAATGGAATCTGTTAGGACAGCCTAGTTTTTCTTCCACTCAACAGCAGAAAAAGTAGCATCCAAATAAAACAAATATCCCTTGTCCAAATGTTTCTGAACAGGGCAATGCACACTAGCAGGAATGCGAAGCAACTCACAAGCAGATGAATGACAAATATTATGAATAAGAACAATGAAATTTAAAATCACAGAGAAAGACGTGATCTCATTCCTATAGTCTAGTCGAGCACCTTCAGCAGGACTTTAACTGTAATCTCATCTCCTCCACCTCCTCTGCACACACCCCCTTGTGAAGGATAGAGCAGATGCACTTTTCTTTCCATCCCCCCACCCCATTCCGCACCGGGCTGCCATCCATCACTTTAACATCAATATGTTCCAGGATTTTCCACATGGCGCTGCGGTGGAAGACACTGTGAAACAGGGTGGTGCTCGGCACTGGGGGAAAAAAGAAAGTGCTTCCAGATCCAAACTCTGACCCAGATAAAAACAGCTTCCTTCCCCTTTTGCTCTCCGTCCAGCGGCCTGCAGCCTGGGAACAACGCTGGGCGTGGGGCTTGCACTTTTTCCTTCGGCCCGTCTCCATGTTTTTGACAAGCAGCCTCTCTCCATCCAACAGCTGCTCAGAAGTGTTCCATACTGTTCCCTGTCTCTCCGAAGGAATCACGTTTTAGAGACATGTTGTTTGTATTACACGTGACATTCATATTTGCTGTTCTAGACAGGCGTAAGCCACAGAAGTGTGTCTGCCAATAAATAAATAACAGTCTTCACTTAGATTTGGTGCAATGTAGATGCGTAAGTAGGTGCTATAGGGTGCTGTCCGTAAAATGACACCATGGGTCCTAATGAGGTCCAGAATCCATATCTGTGCACCATCTGTGTTTGCTGACAAACTGATGTTGATCAGATGAGATTAGGATTTCACATGGACTATACACAGAGATGGTGCAAATATAACCATAAAATGTTTCCTCGCATTGTGCAATTCCTTCTGACAGCTATATAATCAACATTAGTGCTTTATCTAAAGACTAAAACTCCACCGTGCCTGAATGATTATCAAGCCTGTGATCATGTGTGATGACTGATATAACATTAATAAACAAAACTAAAACACTCCAATTATACAATTTATATTGTGCAGCTTGTTTGCAATGTAGATGTGGCAGTACACCATGTCATAACCAAGTTCCAAGCGACACATTGGTAAATAGGACAAACAAACAAACAAATCATGATTTTATCTTTTATTGTCATTCCTGGTTAGGACACTACTCACTTAGAAGCAGCATTAAGGTATGGTCACTTTAGCAAAATGTTTAGGGGGAAAAAGGACAAACCAAAAACCAACCAGCTTTCTGTTGATCAATGAGGCAAATACGCTTGACCAACTTGAACCTGTTGCAAAATCTGCATGAGGAAATATTTTGTCCTCATATGAAATTCCCAATTGTGTGAAATGATTGGATTTCGTCAACAAAGTGTTGCTGAACAACAGTAAATGTAACCCGTCTTTTATGCTGTCTTAAGCCATGCAAGACATGCTATATCTCCCATGTACAAAAATAAAACAAGCATAACAGGACTTTTTGTTGTTTGTTTCTGCAGTGACATTTTAGATAGTCCCACCCAAAGTTAAATCATACTGGACTAAAATTGTGCACCACATAACTACATAATATAGTACAATTTGCTTCTGGTAACCAGTTCTGATTTAACTCAATGGCAGATTAACCACAAATAGTTAAACACTTGCATGATCAGAAAAGCAGATTTAAAATAAAAACGTATGTGACGTTATTAAAAATGGTCTCTAATGTTGCACATTCAAATCAATATCTAGTCTAGTCATCGTAGAGGGTGCAGCTCAGACCGTTACTGTACGTCAGTGAAATTAACAATGTGTTCATTAAGAATGAATGAAGTCCCATTACCGCCCTGCTCCACTTGACTGAGTGCTCCCATTAGCATTCCTCTGCTTCCTTCACTTGTCTCTCTCTGTCGCTCTTTTCCACTGTCTTTGTGCACACAAAGGGAGACATGCTCCTGATCTGTCCCTCTCTGAAGAGCATAGCTCCTGCGTTAATGACGTCATGTCCTAAGAAGGTTCTCGACACAAGCACGTGTCAAGGTGATACAGGCCAAATGTATGCCCCATGTGTAACGAAAACGTCTGTTCACAGATGTAGTCTAATAAGAAATAATTATATCATACTGATTTATAGGCCATTGTAGCTGCATAACCAAGGTTCAACTAAGTAGTTTGACACATGCTGGTACATTTGTACAGTTTTGCTTCCAAGGAATAATAGGTCCTTTCAAATTCTGCTTGGCTATGATGTTTGAAATGGTCAAGACATGCACAGATGCACCTTACTAGCCCGCCTAACACAAAGGACGCTGCTTCAAATCACAAACGCACTTTATATAGGCAATGACACCGCACATACCTCGGTGCATATCATCAGGATGGACCAGTGTTTTTTAAAAGTATGTTGTTCGGCTGGGCGATGGGAGAGCGAACATGCAGGCGGAGTGTTGCCATGGCAGTGGGCAGCGTGGGGAGCTGACACAATGCTTGCATCAGTCAGAGGTGTAAACAGCGAACGGCGCACGGAGACAGGATGTTCCTTCCAGTGCTCTACAAATGCTTTTCACAGAGATGACGCATTCAGAGGATGAATCATTGTGCGGCAAGCCGGAATGACATGAAAAAAATACCATAATAACGCTATTATAGTATTAATGGTGACGTCTTATAACAGAGGCGCAAATTTCAGCGCAATTAACCACTGCGGCGTTGGGAAAACGCAAAAGCTGGTGCAGAAACCCAGTGGCACGTAAAAGCTTTTGTTGAGGATCAGTCGACGTGTGTGCTCCTGTTGCTATGGCAATACTACATACGTGACGTGTGTGAAAAAAGCTTGTTGCTGGGGTAATGCAAGTGTGTGTGCACTGTTTGTGTCTTTCATATGGTTTTGTGCCATTTCAAGCGATGTGTTGTCGAGGTAATTTATTTAGCGCAGTTATAGTGAGTAATTCTATACGTCGTAGATTAAATCATTCAGGGAGTGCTGCAGTCTTGTGTATAAATATGCATGCTGAAACAGTAGTTGTCTGTGAATGTGTGTGTGAAAGTGTGTAAGGGTAGGGGGGAGGGTGGCTGAGCCGTCTGTACGCGTGTGTGATATATGTTTCTTCATTAAAATAGAGTACGCCAGTGTGATGTATGTTCTGCTTTGTTGAATGGTATCCATGAATACAATTTCACACAAATGTTATAGCATTATGGGGGGATATTGTGCGCTGAGACTTGTATATGCACGCTTCATATGCAGAGTTCGAAAACAATCCCACCACTCAACGTAGAGGGCGTAACACTAAAGGGCTATTCACAGTGATTGCATTGTGCAGCCATGAAGCGACTAGAAGTCATTTGTTTTCTACAAGAGTTGGTGATTTGATATAAAACAAAGAACTGACAATCAAGCAAAAAACATAGTCCCAGCAGAAAGCCTTGAATATCCAAAAGCATTTATTGTTTCTAGTTTTTAATCCTTGATTTCAAACTGTTAGTTACAGTGTTTACTTTTTCTTTTTTTCTTTTTCTTTTCTTTTTTTTTTGGGGGGGGGGGGGGTAACTAATTAAAATTGTATTACAGAAGTTTCTATCTAAAGTATAAATCTGTTTAATTTTTACAGATCTTTTTATTAACTTTTTTAATGAGATTTATTTTCAAATAAATGTCAAACTATTTGAGTAAATATTATGTAAAATAAATATAAATCTCATTTCAGAAATTGTGCATGTTACACTCCTCTAAGATATCTGCACAGGCCGTCACAAAATCCATATTAGTCGACAACTAAATATTATAACTTATATTATTATGTTTTATTACTATAGTATTATTATATTTTAAATCAAGTTCTGCAGAATTTGCCCCAAAATCTGCTCAGAAAATGTGGATAAATGTGCAGAGAATTCATCTAGGTTGTGAAATTGTAGTGTAGACAGGACTGGTGGATACATCCACTAGAGACCAACAGCGACTTTGTGACCTCCAGCGATTTAATGGCTGTCAGTGTGAATGTACCTTAACTGCCATGACAGTAAACAAGAGCATGTTTCATTGTTACATAGTTCTCAAGTCCTTTATCCGGCCACCCTGAGGTCAGAGGTCGAATTCCTCCTCTTCCATCCCACTCAAGGATAAACGAATGCAAATGCAAGCCCAGATCCAATCCCCACTCAGTAATGTAGCCCACAGAGAATAATGAGTGCAAGTCACAAGCGTGTAGTCGTCTCTTCCAGTAATGCACACCATAACAACAGTCCTGTTTTCTCTTTCTCTCTCTCGCCGGCTGGCCTCACACACAGAGCCTCAATTGTTGTGATTATGCCAAACAGATTCCTGGGTTCCAGCCTCTTCTCTATCCATCCCTGGATAAGGCAGCACTGTGGAAAAAAATCCAAGAAGGAGAAAAGAGGCCAGGACAGGATGTGAGCAAGCCAGTTCATCAAACTACAGCAAGCAAACGATGCAGAGTTCCCAAGCACTTCAGAGGTCAGACTTTTGATTTTTTTTAAAGAAGGCGTGTTTTTGATTCCAGAACAAGATGGTGTGTTGGAATGGGTGGGACTAGGATCCAGAACTGAGGAATACTCCTTTTGATGACATTTTTCAGCTGTAAGTGGAACTGTAGAGAAGAAGAAATGCCTGTTTCTTCCTGACACGCTTGTGGTGAGCAAATTATCGAGTGTGCTGTCCGTGACTGTAGCACCATAACCTCATTTTCACCTGGGAGTGAAACACACTTATACTCTGTAGTGATTTGCCTCATTGTCAAATGTTTAAAAAAAAGTAGCAAGCTAACTAACAAGGAGTGACTGATACTCGACACACGTAATTCGGGTGCATGCATTGTGCACCACACAAATAGTGCTTGAGAGTAGCGTGATTAAGATTCTCTTTAAACTTTTGCACAACCATGGCAGACGTTGACCTGACAAAAAATGGACCTGTCACTGTCCCTTGTGTGACAATGCAACAAGTACTTCCTTTCACATTAAGACTTGAACAAAAAAACATGAAAAATGAAAATTGAGTTTGTGTCAACACTCAACATTGATTCTAAGGTGTGTTCACATTAGCAAAGCAATTTCTGTGCAACAAAACAGTCCAGTGCCCATTGTTAATTATTTAGAGATGAATGAAGCACAGAAGTCACTTCAAATTTCTCACTCTTATGCAAAACTCCAGATTGTACAGATTCCTAATGGAATGGCTGGAATTTGCCTGTGAAATTTCACCAAGTAATGGTAAATAGACTGCATCTTTGTCACAAAGGTGAAGGTTTACGGCCAGTTCACAGCAAGAACGAATAACTATAGCTAAAACTATATTAGCATACACACCAGCGGACAATATAATTTATTCAAAACAAACACTGCAGTTCTGTAGTCTATCACTTTAAATGCTCATGTATATTATTACACGGTTCTGTGAAATACTTTATTCTGATTGGTCCATCACGCATTCGAGCAGTATGTTATTTCCAGATAACAACACTCATCCGGGTACTACAAGTTATCTTGACCGGTACTACTTCTTTGCTTTAACGCCGGCGCCATCTTGTGGCTGTTAAATACTTAAGCAGCCATGGCTACAATGGAAGACTTCAAGGCGGGTTTCCTTTATAAAGTTTTAAATATGGATATTTTTCTTACACAAACACATCGATTCGAATCAGAAAGCTCTATTAACCCATCGGAGCCGTGTGGAGCACGTAATTGACGGACAGCTGTATTTTTTATAGACTTCAAAAACAGCTACAACTACTGCTTGGATTAGCGTTAGCCTGGACTTTTTAAATATAACTCTGATTGTATTTGTCTGAAAGAAGAATGTCATAAACACCTATAATGACTTGAGGGTGAGTAAATCATAGGCTTGGTTTCATTTTAGGGTGAACTAACCCTTTCAGCATTCATTTTCAACATTTAACAGCAATAGATAAAGACTTAAAGCAGTTTGGAACAGTTTTTCTTCTCGGAAGCTTTGCGTAAGAGCTAATAAAATATTTAATCTCAAGACAATATTTTGTGTCTAATTTACAGGTATTTGAGATTAGTAGCCGTGTAATAAGCGGAATAATGTACACCCAGCCGGTTGTTATCGCAGAATAAACCCCTTCAGAGTGATGCAAGATCCTGATCACTCTGCCTGGGTTTATTCTGCGATAACAACCGGCTGGGTGTACATTATCCCTTACTTAATACATATAGTATATTATAATACAATATAATTTTCTGTAATTAACAGTTTTAGACATAAGACAAGAAGAGTTAGCCACTATTGTTTGCACTAAGGGGGAAAATTAACCAGAAACATGCATAGTACTGATATTTTAGAGCATTCTAGATGAATGTATGTTGCCGTGCAATGAGGTACCCCTTAGGTACACACAGTAGGGTTTTTTTTTCTTCTTACTAAATCAACCTTTTAAATCAAGCACATACATGATACCTAGAAATGTTGTCAAGTTTTGGAACATAGCTTATATCTTCATATTCCATCATATAATTGATACATTTCCTATGTTTACTGTAAACCCATTAGCATTTATTTTCTTTTTTCTACTTCCTGCAGAGATTAACCAGAAGTATCTCCATAGATTCGACCAAATCACCTACGGAAATGTGAACACCAGAAGCACACACAGAAAACCACACAAAACAAGGATCCGTTTCATTGTTCCCCTCAAAATATCACAATTTGCCCCACACACAATACGCCTAGGTTTGGGTTCAGGGCGATGATTTGAGAGCGACGATAATTTGCTGGCAGATGGCCTTTCATTATCCGTCATGCAGGATGGAGGTGAGCCCACAACACTGGGGATAAAACATGTCGTGAATATGAATCCAGCAGTGGAGAGCATCTCCTCCCATCTGTCATGTGTGTTTGTTTTCAGAGCCTCGCTCTCTGTCGCTGTGTGTTTTATCTAAGCTAGATTAATTAAGTGGCTTAGCACAGAACAATAGAAGAGGCTGTTTGTTGTCCTTATTAGTGCTCTGAGCATGGAGGCAAATTCATGTAGCTGACCAGCTTTTATAACCATCCACCCAGAACCATCCATTACTGGAAGCTGTAGGGAACGTATTCTGATGGTGGGTGAATGCTAGCAAAGGATTGAGGAACACAAGGGAAGGACGAACAACCTGAGGGTAGTTTAACTAAAATGAACCACAAGATTCATTCATCTAGCATTTCAAGCTTTTTCCAAAAGTTGCTCATTCATATTAAAATATCTGAAAATACTAAAATCACCTTACTGCGCATGCATTAAACATACTAAAAGTACACAAGATGATAGTGAGAGAGCAGAAATAATAAAGTTCTTATGCTATTTTTCTGAAATGATCATTTTATTTGCAAAATATCCCATCACTCCAGGATCCAAAATCACATGGCCTAAAACACAATTGTCATCATGTTTTGCTGCAGAACAGCAAGACTACAAAGGAACATTTATCTTTAGCAACACTATGAAAGTATATAGCAGGCACAATAAAGCCCATATAACCATTAATATCTATGGGTACAGATTTTCAAATAGTTGTATCGCCACCAAACATTCTTCTATCCTAACAAAACATACATCAATTGAAAGCTTTTAACTTTCATGTGATGCATAAACCCCAAATAAGAAAAAAAGACTGTTTTTGTGGCCGATGGTCACGTATTAGGGAAGCATTTGAATTTGGAAGCAGCATAAAACACTCTCACCTGATAGGGCTGAAAGGCTCCTTCTTCCGTCAGGAAGTCCAGGTGTCTGTCAGAAAAGAACTCGATGGCTGTGATGGACCCAAACACTGTCTTCCCCACCAAAGGCTTGAATGTCTGTAAGGACAAAAAAACACTCAGGTTACTCAATGCTCTATTCTTCAGAAGTTTAAAAAATAAAGAGCGTCATGCTTGACAGCTCACACGGAACAAAAATAAGTTTGATCCCTTTTCACATTCACCCAACCTAAACAGCATATAGTCACACTGTGTTTAATGCTGAGAGAGTTGTCTTTTATATCCTATATTAAACAACATTTCACACTATTTTGAATGAGGTTTATCAGCAACCAAATTTACTCTGCAGTACATACTTCAATAAATATTCAAATGCTTTGTAGAGTCAGATAAACTCATCAGTTTTAGTTTCAGCATCCGAGGAAACCACTAAAAATGAGGAACCGTTACAGAAAACACACCTACGGGTTTCTATTTTTTGTGATTTAAACAATGGTATTGCAACAACAAAAGTACAGTGTGAGCTCTCAAACCTGAGTACCCAGAATGAATTGTTAACCCAGGTAAAGTATAAACAGTATAATACAAGAAAACAAAGGATTATGTATACCTAAGGTTAAAAATTACAAGTTTCAAGTGAGCAATACCCATTTGTGTTCCTCCTGGCTGTGCTTCCTGCTAATGAACCAATAAGCAGGGTGTTGTATCTTTCCAACCAAGTCTTTCGCAAAAATAAAGTGCTAACACTTAACAATTTTTAACAGTGAATGCATTAGCTGACATCAACTAACAATTAGCAATATATTTAAAGCATTTATTAATGTTGTTTAGTAAAAATATAATTGTTTCAAGTTAATTTATTGTCATGTTATTTTAAAAATGTTAAACAAAACCTCAGTGTAAAGTTTTACCAATAAAATGGTATCCATACCATATCCATAATACTGTACCATATCCATAACAAACAAATCCATATAATCTCAAAATGTTTCTCAGATTCTAGCTGGAGCTCACATTTAACAACAAAAGAGGCTAACTGCAAGGTTAAAATACTCAAAACATGTTTTATTCAACATATACAGTACATAAATAGAAATTGGTGTATGCACTAATATAGCAAAACATAGGAATTAGAAGTCAATCGACATTAGATTTGCTGATATAACGTGTTTAAATAAAGCCAATAAAGCTAGTAAAATCTATATATTGAATGTGTTAAATGGATTTGGTCTTTATTAGCTAGACGGCCCAGAAAGAGGCCACAAGAGTTTCTTGAATTAAATGCCAGATACTAATAGTAACCAGAAATGATTTTACTGAAAAGCCAAAACTATACAGGGACTTTTGTTTTTAATGTCTTTTTTGTTAATATTTGTGGCTAATCATTTAAAAAGAAATAAAATTTCTCATAAAATATGAATCTGTAGAACGTGCAAAAGCATGGTGTTTGAACTTTGAACGTGCAGTGCTCACATTTATTAAATTATTGTCTTTTGAAGTTTACATTTGGCTCAGTTGGCTGTATCACAATTCCTGTTTTTCTGAGACCATGTTAAAATGGTAAATTAACGCATTTAAAAGACCCACAGGAAACCTGAATAAAACAACAAAAGATGCAATAACACTTAAGGAACAACTGCATTTTTGACCATTTACTTGTGTGAACTAAACTTTGCAGGTTTGGGCTCTGAGAGAATGTTCTCACGGCGTCGTAAACATCTGCAGCTTCACCTTAGATCAGAGGTCTTTCCTGAGACTCTAATTGAATCAGAAGGCTAAATTGGCACTAGTATGACTACACAAGAGCTAGACCGAGTGGACAGTAATTGGATTCATTACAAGCCCAACCTCACAGTAGAGTACAAATCTGTAGTGTGTGTGTGTGTGTGTGTGTGTGTGTGTGTGTGTGTGTGTGTGTGTGTGTGTGTGTGTGTGTGTGTGTGGGTGTAAATGGCATGCCATCTGCTCGTGAAGTCTCCATACTCCACGCAGACATGGCAGTCATGAGACTATCTGCACATGATCCCCATCACAATCTATTCTTCATGTCTGCTGGGAAGGGAACCCATCTAAAACACATCTACTTTAAACGCTGTACCAGGAGCTTATGGATTTAGTGTAGTTTAGTTTTTAGTTTCTCGTTTACTACATTCCTATAATTCCCACAAGCAGAACTGGACGTCATTACTAAGTTAAGGCTGTATTCATGTAAAACAAAGAAAATAATAATAAAGCAGTTGTGACATTTAGACTGCATTCTCAATTCAAGTATTTTGAGATTTTGGCATGTTTGTTGCATTTTGTTGAATTTCAAAGTAAACACATTTTTTTAAGTTAAAGGGACCATCTGTAAATGAATAACTAATTAAAAAAAGTAATAATTTTACAGTATAAAAAAAACTGCACACACTGCATCTATTCACTACATCTTATACAAGTGTGTGCATGTGATCTTAATCCATGCTGGACTTTTGGCTTTGCCACTGATCATTTCTATTTCTATCAACAGAGGTCAGATAAACATGCCCATGTCTGGCTGCCTTCAAAACAACCGTAAAAAGTCAAACGTAACCACACTGACCAACAGGAAGACTTTTTAGACCAGTAAACACTATTAGAGTCTGACCACCGATCTCTGTGATAGTTCAGTCTAGCTGAATAATTCGGATTGTTTCAGATTTGAGCTCAGACGATCTGTATTGACTGTCTCTGCCTGCATGTCTCTCACTGAACCTGATCCTGCAGCAGCAGGGGAAAGACTAGCTGTAGATTTACACTACTAAAATAAACCTTTCATCAACCTCACATGTAGTCAAGTGAACTGCTACTGAATTTGAATTCTATTTGGAGTACTGACCTACTATTAAAAACCAACGGAAAGATTTGCTGCCCATAGTTAATGGTTAATGCAACTTTCAAGGGATTCTAAAATACATTATATAGTAGCTATAATGTGAAATTGTGCACAAGACTATATATGTTAGCTGAATAAAGCCACACAATGAATTTGCTTAAGAAAATCTAAAATAATTATACATTTTCCTTATGATGTTGCATCAATAATTCAGATCTTTGCATCATTTTTTTTTATTTATTTGTGTACAGAATCAAAATTTCCTACAGTTTCATTAAAAAGCAGAAACCCACATTTCTATGCGATGCAAACCTCCTAAAAGAATAAAACCAACCACAGTTGAATCATGAAATATGCTTGACACAAGCTATGTTTACATGCAACCTAATAATCTGTTCATGATGGATCAATCAAAGTGATAACCTTCATGTAAACAACTCAATCAATCCAACTGAAATGATCCAATTTAATCATCCTTGAACTCTCAATGAGATAAAATATGTTGTGCACATGTGCAGTGCTGTAAGGCATATGTTTCTTTAAGACTTATGAACTGGTCAGTGGAGGTGACTTAATATATTAAAAAAAAAAAATGTATTTATTTAGGATAGCTGTAATACACATGTAAACGGATATGTAAATCAGAAGTTTAGAGAGTAAAACTTTCAGAATCTGAAACTTGATTGGATTCATTCGGATTGAAGCTTGCATTCAAAACTAGTCTGTTATTCTGTGTAGTTTTCTGCTTAACTCATTGAGTATCTCCTTATTCTTATTGAGTATAACCTTATTCTGAGAAACTTGAATTTTATTTACTAGAAGCAGCATGAATGCATCAGGCTTGTAGTCGAGATTCACTGCTGTTGTCTACCTCTTCTTCAGCATGTAGGGAGTTGAATCAAGGCTACAGGAACATGAGCTGTTTCTAGGACAGATAAATATAGCAACAGCAGATCTACATCTCTTAAAGGAAAACCAGGCTTTGTTGTTCTAATAAAAACACACAACATAGACCTTGGGAAAATGCACACTTGATACAGCTGTGAGAAGAAATATAAAAACAAACAAAAGACCTCAGCAGGTCTGCAGCTGGAGCCTAATTGATCGCCGCTCAGTGATCGCCGAAAACAAGTGTGTGATTTCAAATCTGGATGACCTCTGATAGCAATCAGTCTGTTGGTGAAAGCAAAACGAAATGTTCAGCATTACCACAACTGCAGCATTTTGCACTTTACAGCCAGAGGATTTCATCAGAAACGATACATCACCCCGTGACACCTCCACGCACAAACATAGAAGCGCAAAAGCATTTCCTTGAGCGATTGCAACTGGGTCACATCTGCCACTTGTCATTAGGGAGTTACCTCTCATCACAATCAAGCTGGCAAACAGACAGCGCAATAATTGCTGCGCGTCTCCAAAATACACCTGAGTGGATCCATGATACGCGCATACAAATGCAGCCGCACACATGGAAACACACACGATACATGTATCCCCTACCCTCTGCAAGAACAAAAAGAGGCCAATGAAAGGAGGGGCTCTTTCAAAGAAAGCACAGGCTGGCCGTGGCAGACAAAGCATCTCCAAAAGTCCTCGGCTGGGCGCTGCGCGGTGGGCCGTAATTCAGCTATAAATATTTGATAAGGCTGAGTGCACTGGAATGTGCATGGAGCTGTGAGAGGGGTTCATGCATAGCCAAGTGTGCTGGAGGCTGGGACGCACTAGGGCGATCTGATGAAGGTCATGAAGGAATGTCGACCGCGCTTACACACGCATGTGCGTGACCTTGTCATTAACAGTGACAGACAGACGTCTTTCTCTGAACATATAAATACATCTCTCTGTTGTCTCTTTTGCACTGAAACAGGTCCTCATGTGCAAATCGCCAAAACAGTGGGTGCAAATTTCACAGCAGACAACAGTTACAGTGTAAAAAAAAGGTGTTCAAAGCAAGATTATTGGAGTACATTTTACAAGAAAATACCATTAGTTTTTTCTATTTCATTTCATGTTTAATTCAATGTGTTACTTGCCGTTTATTTGTAATTATTTGTGAAAATTACTAACAATTTCTGAGCAAAATTTTCTTCAAAGTAAATCCTACATCAGTTTATTAGTGTATGCTGCAGACTGCGTAAATCACCACATGCACTCTTCACGTAATGCTATGACCACAAATACAATCATGAATAAGTAAGAACTTAATAATTCTGTTCTCATGTTCCTGTGTGTTCAAAACACACTAGAAGTGTGCTATTTACTACGCAGTAATTGAAGTATACAGCCTACTATCTTGTGTGTCTTCTAAAAGTGTCACTGCCACAGGATCTCACTACGTAGTATATTTACTATATTTACTATATATATATATATATATAAATATAGTATTTACTATATTTAGTATATTTAAGTGGCATCTTAAGTTGTCTATTTTGAATTTGTAATTAAAAAGCAATTTGGTGTAAAAATGCATGGTACATGCATGGTAACACTATATTTTAAGTTGCACATTACATGTGCTTATAGTATTGGCAGCCATAACTATTATTTTATTAATTGAGTAATCAGTCTATTAGTTTTGCGATTAATCGGAAATCAGATTTTTTTGTGTGTGCATTAATAAATATAGACCTAAGTGAACAATAACCTTTACAATGATTTCAAATAATAACAACAAGGCAATAATAGTTGGTTCAAAAAAGTATTAAAAGCAAGCAATCATTTGGTTTTATTGAACAACACTTTTAAAATAATATAATATAAACAATCAACTTATGTACATTATATACTATAACAAATGCCTCTAGAGGGCACCAAAGAGGTTGATTGCTATTGTTACACTTTACAGCATCATCAAATCATGATGGACCGTTTGCATGTTTTGAATTATATTGATTTATTCTTCTGTGTTGCCGTAGGTTTCTAAGTGATTTATGTTACAAATCTGGTGAAATGTCGCATATACGTTCCCAGGTGAACATTATAAGCAACCCAAACCCACAGGATATGCAGAGATACGAGTTTATGCTGGTATGAGCCTGCTGAGATGACTCCATTCATGTACACAATTATAACAGCGCAACACTTGCTATGAAACATAAATCGCAGACTTTGTGAATTTACAATAGCACTATGCTATATTATGGTTTAAATATATCATGTAGCCTTATAATGCAGTTTCTCATCTTCGGAATGTGCCACTTCCAGTATTTTGCTGGTTAATCAATATTAACAGATTTAAGCTTTACATTTTATCAAAGGAATCATAACAGTCCTAAAATGATGCATAATTACAAGCAACGGTTAACCCTAAACTTAATTCTCTACAGTAAGTAAATGTAGCTCATTATTTTTACTCAGTACTTATTTGAGTAATTACACTGTAACGTCTCCTGAAATTAAGTGTAACCTGCTATTTATCGACGTGGACGATCATGTGTAATTGTAGCCCAGCGTTTTGGCTAAATATCTGACAATCTGCAAAAACAGTTGCAGCAGACAGCAGTTATTCAGCAGACTGCCTAAATCACCACACACACTCTTCACAGTAATGTTACAACCACAAATAGCATCACTTTACCAATTTACACATAAGCAGGCATGAGCTTGATGGTAACATTTGTGCAACTCAGAACAATGACATCATACTGATAGTAGTTTACAGGAAACAAGACATTCAGTGAGACTAGTTAGTCAGTCTGAAGTGTCATTAACCCCTCATCTGCACTAAGAAAAGTAGATTGCTCCCATTATCAATGACTAAGCTGTCTACAAGTGTGCAATCAACACACTGACACTGATCTATGTGTTGCATCATTTAGCTCGCCGGCGGTGTAGTTGTTTCTCCAGCAAATTATCTGTTGTGGAGGAAGACGCCATATCCAGTGCTCCATAAACACACCCGGATTGTTTGCAGGGGGTTCGTTTCCCCCAGGATGTCTCAATCACAACTGTTACTAATTTGGTTCTCATGTCTCTGAGAGGCTATGTTTAAAATACACTACAAATATGCTGCTTACTATGCAGTATACAATGTATGCTGCCAACTTAATGTGTCACGTGACCTCGATATGTTGCTTAGTTTACTAAATAAAAACATTGATTGTCTGAAAAAGTGCTATAATTTCCATACCTGTCCAACAAAAACAAATAAGCAATTATTAAAGATTTTCTCAGTATCAATACTTACGCTCAGTTTTTTGGTCTTTGTCTGTCTTTCTGCCTCCTGCATCTCCGGCCTTACAGCCTTCCTCCCGTTTCATAAATGTGTTTTATTGTCTAATTTTCACTCATCCCATCACCACACAACACTACGCTACTGCCTGCAGAGGTAGTCACCAATGAGCATGAGGATTCTCTCATAAAATTACTGAATGAACTTTAAAATTTTAATAAGAAATTTTGCTAAGCAATACATTACATTTTTTACTGTACATTTTGGTATTCCACACATACATATTTGTATACTATGATTTATATACTGTCATAAACTGCTAGTAGTAGTACGGCAGTATGACATTGCAAACTCACCCAGAGACAGAGAGCGAGCCATACTACTCCAAGTAATATTGCAGTACACAAGATTTACAACCTCACCGCAGAACTTCATCCCCATAAAACAGTGAAACTGAGCAGAAGGTTGGGACACCCGGCCAAGTCAGCTCTAACAACCAACTTCAGTTCAATGGTCACTTCCTGTCTAATGTGTTTCTAAGAAGAAGCACAAAGCTGGCTGTATGTGTGTGTCCAGCTCCAGAGAAAGCTGTACATTCCCTCTGACATCCTAAGAAAAGACAGACTGGAAAAAAACACATCCCAACGGTACTTTCCCACTTTTGCCTGGCACACAGACATAGACATACACACACAATAACTGAAACCCAAGCAACATTCCCTCAACATCCAATAACAGCACAAACACACTTTTATCATTTCAAAACAAAGATAGGACAGGAATGAAATAAAAGTTTTTTCTAAAATGAAAATTGTATAATTTACGGTATAACATTTTTGCCATGTCCATTGTCAGTTGTGAATGGTAACCTAATTCCGAAACGGACCACTTTCAAAGTACCCTTCCATTGGGGTACCTAGCAGAGAAGTCCGTTACTAAAGGGTGGAGCTAGACTCACTGGAGAAAGTTGATTGGTTGATAGAGAATGGCTCAAACAAAGCATGTCATCATCTTGTGACAAACAGCCACAAGAACAAGACATGTCAGGTATATATGCTACCTGTCGTCTATTGTTGTTTACAGTGTCGCTTTCTTTGCGCAAGAATGACGTTGATCGCTACGCCGTGCTTATCATAAGGTACTGTTGCCGGTGGAAACGCAAGCCAGATCGGGGTTTACCGTCCCATATCGTGCTGGACTGTACTGAACCATACCGCTCGGTGGAAACGAGCCATAAGTGTTCTGAAGCCATGTTACTTTTACCATCTTTTACCATCTCCCTCCAACTTTATTTTATTGAAAAAAAAGCACTCAAGATATTCCTCAAAACATTGCCTTTAGTGTTCCACAGAAGAAATAAAGTCAAACAGGTTTGGAACAAAATGATGTTGAGTAAACAATGACCATTTTCGGTTTTTGGTTGAACAATCCTTCTGAAATGACTGTCCTGGAACAAGTCTCTCTCTCTCATTCTCTCTCTCTCGGATCCGAGAGCCATAATTAGAAACAGCCGCACTATGCACAGTGCTGCATTGAAGGAGCTGTTTGCTAAATGGGTCATAGTGCAACCCTGCCCTTCCTCCCTCAAACACACACATAGATACACCGTTTCAGGCAGTACACTTCTCAGTGGATCAAGCCGATTAAATGCCCCTCCAGACTTTGCCCCAGAGAGAGAGAACAGGACGATATAATCAGCTTACTTTGCTGGAATGAACGAACAGGCCTGTCAAAACACAAGACACCTCCGCCTACTATCACCCAAACCGACACCAGACGACCCCTGTTTCAACACCCAGCCAAAAACAGGCACACCATCCATCCCTGTCTCAAATAAGCGGGGGCTTTCCACACAGCTGCAGTTCTATCCGACACCCACCGTCTGTCTGGGCCGCTCGCATGTCTTTCGCACTACTGCTCTAATAAGCGTATAACCAGGAAAAATCCCCTGCAACTTTAATTCTCAGTTCTACCAGTAAACTCTAATATGCTGGGATCTGTCCTTGATAGATTTTTGTTCACACGAGATACAAAAGGCACTTGTGCTTTCAACCAGTTAAGTTAGCGCCCTGTAGCTGTAGACACAATAACACAATTGACTACACACAAGCAGATGGTTGATAAACATCCTGTTAGACGAACACATGAGTGTTCCAACACGCCCTGATGTAACTGGCTCAACATGAGACATTTACCTCAACGTCTTCAGGCTATACAGTCTCAAAGTCATAAAAAAGCTTATTTATGGAAAACAAGAGATTGTTTACCTCTTTGCTGGTCTTGAGGATGAGCCCAAGCCAAAGGTGGAGCACGGTCAGTGAACATGCGCTGCTCAAGTTAAAGAAACTGGAGTGGGACGCAGATGAGCGAGAGAAAAAGAGGAAGAAACACAAAACAAACAAGCACAAGTTTCTCTCAAAGACGTCTCGTGGTCTTTAAAAGAAGAGGCGTGCTTTGAAAAGAGACCTTCCCATCTCAGACGCTGGCCACATGTCAGACATTTTATGTGGCTGACAGGAAACACAGAATGAGAGAAAAGCCTCCGCTGCCGCAGAGCTCAAAGAAACAGGGCGAGGAGAACTAAAAAGTGAAGCGGACCGTTCATTCGCTCACACGCTCCCTCTTCTGCTCGTCTCTCTGTATCTCAATGTCAGACTGTTAGCGAGTCTGTCATCAGCGGTGCCAGAGAACAAGTCCGATCCGTCCGGTGAGCGATGTTTCTCGGCCTGCCTGAGTCTGGAACTGGGTCAGGCTGCCTCCCTGCTTCCTCCAGAGCCCGGTTACACAAGCGCTTAACACACACACTCCGCCAGCCACTGCAGCGATCAGGAAGCTCTTGAGAGCCACGTACTGAAAGAACAAGCACGCACAGGCTGCTATTGTATTTTCCCCCTCGTCATGGATTTTGGTTTGCTGTTGCGCAGACGAGTTTTTCAGTGGCTGTTTGTGTGGTGAGAAAATCAGTGTGGCACTGTAGAGAGTGAAATGAAAGAATCTGAGTGAGAGAGAGAGAGAGAGAGAGAGAGAGAGAGAGAGAGAGAGAGAGAGAGAGAGAGAGAGAGAGAGAGAGAGAGAGAGAGAGAGAGAGAGAGAGAGAGAGAGAGAGAGAGAGAGAGAGAGAGAGAGAGAGAGAGAGAGAGAGAGAGAGAGAGAGAGAGAATGAGAATGAGAATGAGTTAGTGAGGAAAAGAGAGGGTGGGGGGTGGCATGGAGGCGAGTGTAAACCATGAAAAGGGCGTTGCTATGTACAATGTAACTAATCTGTCTGCCATCACAGGTGGCAGAGCCGCCCCACAGTATGACTCACCCTGATGAGCAGGCCACTGGTGCACACAAACACACACACACACACACACACACTAAGAATTAAAGGGATAGTTCACCTAAAAAGAAAAATTCTGTCATGCCGTTCCAACCCGTATGACTATCTGTGGAACACAGAAGCAGATCTTTGGCTGAAAGTCCTGGCGTCTTTTGGTCATACAATTGAAGTGAATGTGATCAGACGCTCTTTAGCTCCAAAAATGACAAAAGCACAATGAAAGAAGTTCATATTACCCCTGAGCGGTATTTCAAGTCTTCTGAAGTCACCCGATAGTGTTATGTGAGAAAAACACCGAAATGCAAGTTATTCCCTGAAATTAAAATGTTTTGCACTTACCTAAATTTTAAATTGCAGAGTGTTGACACGTCATGCAACAACCAATAGAATTTCTTGCGCAAAGCACCTTAAGATGCCATATTTTAATCCACATCTACATGTTCCAAACATTAATCCACACTCACTGTCAATGGAGTAATACTTTGAAAAGCTTGCACCCATGACTATGTGTGAGCAAGAGCAGGGCTGTCACGACAGCTGCAATATTGTAATACCACGATACAAGCCATGAAGCCAAAAAGAGGAACACAAGCACCCGCCACAAACGCAACGTTCACGTTTTGACTTTTTTCACAAGACTATACACTTCATGCATGTTTATTTTTAAAAAAGGCTACGTACCATTATAATTTGAACAGAGGCTCCATAGATGTGCACTAAACAAGCCGAAAGACAGTGAGTGAGTGAGTGAGAGTGAGAGTGAGTGAGAGTGAGAGTGAGAGAGAGAGAGAGAGAGAGAGAGAGAGAGAGAGAGAGAGAGAGAGAGAGAGAGAGAGAGAGAGAGAGAGAGAGAGAGAGAGAGAGAGAGAGAGAGAGAGAGAGATACCAACTGAGTGTGTGCAATAACCTCCGTCTGTCCTTCTTTAGGTTAAGTCATTTATTTGCCAGAGAAATGTTTTGACATTTAAGGGCACTGGTGAATGCACTGAAACTTCTCCAATGCTACAAGTCTCTATGAAGTGATGCTTCAGCTTTAGCAATACCACAGCGATGCATTGCTAGTCTGCTGAGTCTTGTAAAGTGGCGCTCAAAGTAAAAATTATTTCAATGTATTATTAATATTAATACCATGTATTATTAATGAACGAAATCAGCATTTTTGAACTCATTAGTTGAATGAATGGTTTAATGACTCACTCAAACAGTCCCTTGCCACCACCTAGTAGTTAAACACTGTAACCTGCACTGACAGCCTGTCTAGAATGCGCAGAAGCAAGCAGTGCTGATACTGGTCCAGCCATATAACAATAGCCCAACAAGCTTTTTGTCTTATGTGGACTCTTATTTTGACATTCTGTTCTGTTTCCTTTAGTTCCGGTTTCACCGCTCTGTATAGTTCCGGTATCACTGGTTAATAGGTGTGTGACGAGACCATAGTAGACTGTTAAAAAAATATGGGCGCAGTATCTGTGGCGTCACCCATAGGATTCTGAAGAGCAGTTTTGAAGCGTAAAGTAGAGACGAGCTGGCCGTTACCATCAGCGTCATTGCGCGTCATGCCCGGATAACAGAAAATGGGCGGAGCTGAGTGGCGAGATGACTAACAGACAGCAGATAAATGGCTATCCACCTGTCAATCAAAGTGGTCAAGCCCTTAATTATGCAGAACTTTAAGGCTTTATATAATGTAAACGAATGAGTTGTTAAAAAAATTACCCCCCTCACAGTTGTCATGAAGGGCAAAATTAGCCGAATAGGCCAAAAACACAATTTGTACTAGGCTGTAAACATGTTTTTTTTTTTTTGCTGTAAAGTTGGGCCTTTTAACATGGAGCTCAATGAGATTCTGCTCCCTTCTGAAGCCTGTCCCTAGTGGCCAGTCAATAAACTGCAGTTTAAGTTACTTCTGTATTGGCTTCAAGAGAAACTGAGGGAGGTTGCGTCTTGGACAAGACACTTATCTCACGAGACAAGACACGACATCGGGTTCACGAGAACGAGACGAGAGAAGATTTTTTACATAGTATTTTTAAGAAATCCACAATGATGCAATACATGACTAGAAATTACATATAGTTTGAAATGTTTTAACTAATCATCTTGTAATGAATGTCATTGCATTTCTACTTTCTGAGTATGAATTATATACAGTAAAAGACAGCAGTAGGCCTACAGTATTCTTTCCTGTTTGATTGTCTCTCTTCAGACCTTAGAACTGCACATGAGCTTCTTTTGACCTCCTAACTGAACTCCTCCCTACAAACTGATCATAGATATTAAGTGCAAACATTAAACATAATCAAAGTACTCAATATTCAAAGTGCAAATAGAGACCAATTTTTTCTTCAAGCATGATACAGAGCTAAGAGATGGTTACAACTACATAGAGCTTTCATATTATGAGAAATGATCATGCCTCAGGGAGCCTTTCAAACTGCGGTGATGTATTGAAATCGCGTTTGAATGCACGTTCACTTTCAATTTTGCAATTGTACGTGTACTCTGTGATTAGAGAGCGGTGGTGCTGAACGAGCAATTTAAAATTTAAGTCTGGCTCTTCTGCTGCGCAACGAATTCTCCGCCATGGTCTGTTCCACTAACATGTAACACACACTTTTTCGCGAGAACTTTTTTCTCTGTTCTTGCGGAGTATGTAACAGCCTTTATGTATTAGTTTTACATGCATTGTATTGCCAAAAGTATTGAAACACCCCTTCAAATCATTGAATTCAGATGTTTCAATTACTTCCATGGCCACAGGTGTAAAATCAAGCACCTAGACTTGCAGACGCTTCTACAAACATTTGCGAAAGAATGAGTCGCTCTCAGGAGCTCAGTGAACTCAAGTGTGGTACCTTGATAGGTTGCCACCTGTACATTCGTGAAATTTCCTCACTACTAAATATTCCACGGTCAACTGTTAGTGGTATTATAACAAAGTGGAAGCAATTGGGAACAACAGCAACTCAGCCACGAAGTGTTAGGACACTTAAATCACAGAACGGTGTTAGTGTATTCTGAGGAGCACAGTGCACAGAGTTGCCAACTTTCTGCAGAGTCAAAAGCTACAGACCTCCAAACTTCATGTGGCCTTTTGATTAGCTCAAGAACAGTGTGTAGAGAGCTTTTTGGAATGGGTTTCCATGGCTGAGCAGCTGCATCCAAGCCTTACATCACCAAGTGCAATGCAAAGCGTGGGATGCAGTGGTGTAAAGCACACCGCCACTGGACTCTAGAGCAGAGGAGACGTGTTCTCTGGAGTGACGGATCACGCTTCTCTGTCCTGCAATCCGATGGATGAGTATAGTTCATGTCTAGTTTACTTTCCATTGTTCTACCCCTGTTAATATAGCATTTCAGTTGTTCTGGGTTCTCATTTATGTATTTTGTGATTTGCATTATTCTCTTGCGTGTTCATAGATTGTATTATGTATGAAGTGTTTGTATTATTAATAGAGCCCGTTTAGTTTTTTAATCTCCTTCTTTGTGCCAGCTGACCACATTGTAAAACTTATTTAAAAAGCAAAAAAATATATAATAATAATAATAAATAAAATAAAAAACATTTTAAAAAGGCAGATAACATGATATTAAGCCATTGATATTAAGCCAAGGGAAATTAATTCAGTGAAATTCTCTACACACAATTCAAATTGTAAAAATGCACAATATTAAAATATTTGAGTATTTAAGATAATTTTAATGACAATTTGGGAGCCGTCCCATCTTTAAGGTCATCTGTCCCCATTCAGCCAGGACATTCAGCACTGCTTCTCTTTCCGTGTTCAACAGAAAGTCATACCAGTGACATGAGGGTGGGGACGTAAATTATGGTTTTCATTTCTGGGTTGTGAACTATTCCTTTAAAGAGCAAATAAAGCTTTAGTAAGCGAAGCCATGGACACATTTCCTCCTTGTGGGTCCTGGCGACTTTCTGAGCAGCTCGGTATTCAAACAGCCATGCTGGACTGAAATACAAGCCTGCTGAAACCCATTAGTCACCGGACACACTGAGGACACAATAATCCACATAAATTAAAATGAAGGGACAAGCGTTTGGCTCGAAGGTAGGATGTCCTTGGCTCAGACGTGGTGTGTAATACAGTAGAGGATTAAAGGGAAGTGTGTGTGCCCACTAGAGCGCAGGAGTGAGGGTGGGTTTCCTTACACTCCAGTGGCTGTGCCCACCTCAAGGGCAGGACACCATGTTTAATCTCCTGAATCAAAGACAGAAACTGTGAGAAAATAACAGCTCTGTTTGTCCTACAGATACAGGCACAATGATTAAGTCCAAAATAATGAAGACATTAGCTTTTAAAGACAAAGTCTATTTTTTGGAGACATGATTTATCCTATTTGCTCTTTTAATAAATATATCAGGTCTTATTGTGCACGAGTCATCAGTGCACATTATTTTTAAGTAAATAATGTTAAGAACTTTATTTGTCAGTAATTAGGATTTTGGACATTTTAGCCCCAAAAATCTCAGCTAACAGTTGCTGCCAGGCAATAATCTCAAATCCAATTGCTTAGAAAATTAACAGCAGTATCCTCCACAAGCCACATAATTTGAATACTTAAATATTTAGCACCACCACCAACAGTTGTTCATATGCCCAATATCCATCAGTAGATCATACAGAATTGATATTAAAAGGATGGTTCACCCCCAAAAAAATGTATCATGTTGTTCCAAACCTGTATGACGTTCATTCCTCACAGGAAAATATATTTTGATGTACACTTTGAACATTTGTGTGGAATAATTTTTTTTCGAAATATCTTTA